>NC_056725.1:1640279507-1640367007 GCF_019279795.1 Protopterus annectens | reverse complement strand
TTTATGACAGAAACATGCAGAATTATGGGTTAAATATAAAATAGATTCCAGTTCAGGTGACACAGCTTAAGTGCTCAGACAGACATATTGGGTATGGCCAGGTAGAAAAAAAGATTAACTATACACATTTATGTTGTGTAAGGTATACCAGAAAGGACAGTCAAGTTCATTTGCAGAATAAAGCGTTTACAGTTACAGATTTGGCATATGATTTTTTTTGCTAGTTTACAGAATGTAAAACTTAAAGTCAAAGCTACATTTTAAAAGTGACACTACAGTCAAAAGTTCAGATCCCATAAATGAAAAGAGTGCATCATAAATATTAAGTCACAGGTTCAACTCCTATGTTATGGTTATATATAGGGCAGGCCTATTCTTTCTGCAGTAAATGTAGTTTACCAAGCACACCAGATCAGACTACAGGCCACTTCAGTAAGCTGAATTAACAACAGTATTATTAGTAATAGTTTATGCAGTTATACAAGTGTTTTTGGAACAAATAAAAGGAGTGCCGGGTGACATTAAGTGTATTTATGAGGAAGCTGTTGACACATTAGAGCAATGTGTTCATAAACTAATAAGAGGGAGAGTAATGAGTGTCAATGGAGATATTTTAAGCATAACATTTTTTCTCTTGGTACTGATGAAGATGGGTTTGAAACGGTAGGTGCAGTAGGATGGGAATAAGTAGAGAAAGGTGGGGGGATGAGAACAGAGACTTACTGAGAGCTGCATCAGCCCCTGCAGCTATGGGGAGCCCCGATGATGGACAAATTGCATTTGTTGTGTAGAAAAATATTCAAATTTCAGCCAGGACTGTGTATATTACAGAAAATGGAAAAAAATAGGCAGCTAGAGAAAGCAGTATTTGCAAGAGATTCAGAAGAAAAAGAAGTCAAAAAGCAAATATTGCAGGATAACAACACAGACAGTCAAAGGTTTCATAATAAGGCAAAAGGGAATACTAAATTGCAGCAATATTATGGTGAAGACAATGTAGGAAATGAAAGTGAATTGAGTGCTAACTGACAGTGCATAACAATACAAGTTAGCCTAGTACAGAGTAAAGGAAACAGGGTGATGCCCCTAACAGATGCGCATAAAGACATTTGGAATACCATAGAAAAAGAATTTCAGACCTTATGGGCAGAGACAAAAAAAGACTGTGAGAAGGTAAATGTTCTGATTGCAGTGGGAGGTGCAAGGGATTACATTACCTTTGAAAATCAACAGTATGTCATGACAAGATTACTTCAAGGTTTTCAGAACAGCCCTGTCATTTTTCGTCAGACAGTAGGGACATTCTTTCAGGATGTGAGTAAAGACAACAAGGTCATTCATTATATTAATGATATTCTAATGCAGACAGAGACTGTAAAAGAACACCTATCACAGCTGAGAAAAGTTCTGAGACATTTGAAAGAAGCAGGGTTCAAAGTAAACAAAGACAAAATGCAGTTCTTGTCACAAGAAGTAAAATTTTTGGAAACCATTGTCAGACCAAATGGGAGGACTCCTTGTCAGGAAAGGGTGAGGGGCAGTCTGCATTTGCCAAAGCCTTTGACAATTTTGGATTTGTATAAGGCAAATCAAAAAGAAGAGTTGACTCTACAATGGAGACACACATAGGAAAGGGCATAAAAATTTAAAGCAGATGTTGGTAACATGCAATGGAGCTGATAGCTCCCATCAGTAAATTACATTTTATTTTGCAAGCAGCAGCAGGGTAGGACACACTCTCAGTTGGTGTTATTAGTCTTGGCCATAAGAGGCATCTCAGGGAATGGACACTAAGTTAAGACAGGTTAAGTTTGAAGCAGGAGAATGACCCCTGTAAAAGAAAGATATCATCCTTGCATTAAACTGTTTTTGGCCATTTACTGGGGAATAAGACAGACAAGAGTATCTGACAATGTTCTCAGGGGTTATAGTTCAAACTCCGCATTTGACAATCAAGACTTTGCTAAATGACAGTGAGATAAATAAAATCACTGAAGGGGTTATTCACACATTCCTACAGTGTATGTGGATGTTTC
Organism: Protopterus annectens; assembly: GCF_019279795.1. Taxonomy (NCBI): domain Eukaryota; kingdom Metazoa; phylum Chordata; order Ceratodontiformes; family Protopteridae; genus Protopterus; species Protopterus annectens. The sequence goes on along the minus strand of NC_056725.1, from coordinate 1,640,364,971 downwards.
ACATTTCTGAAATGATAGGAAGGACTGAACTGGGTTTGCAATAGTGACATTGCAAAAGGGAAACAAATCAGTTATGATTAAATTGCCAGGATAAATGTCAGCACAAAGGGCTGATCTAGAAGCTGTAAAATATGTTTTGCAGCATTTACATCCAATAAATATTTACAGTGACATTGCTTATGTAGTACATTCTCTGAGACTCTATGGAACAGTGACTGGAGTGATTGGTTAAATGGGTTATTTTCAAAATGGTGGAAAACCATTATCACAGTTCTAATCGCTATAGTAGCCATTATTTTGTTAATCATAATAACATGCACATGTGTTAAACTTTGTATTAAAATGACTGTCTCATGTATCTATTGTCACTAATGTACATAGCAAAGTAACCTAACCAATGGAGACATGATTTTTCTGTAAGATTCAACGTTTGATTGAACCTTTGATTGCACATTTTTAGTTTTCAAAAATAAAAGGGGGGAATTGATAGAATTATATAAAGTAAATATGTGTTTCTTTCATAGCAATATCATGTATTCCATAGAAATATATATAATTTGGTAGAACTATTTTTCCTTCACAGTAATAGAGGCTTGGTAATCATAGTAAGAGATGATATTTTGAGAAATAGCATGTTACATAGCATCTGCAAGTGCAGAAAGTAAATATACATTGGCTTAACAGAATGTGCTTGTGTGGAACAAAAATTATTATATTTCTGAATGTTTTTGTTACAAATGGCATTAACAATAGAGGCATGTTGAAATATCCTAAGCAGTTGACTGTACACAGATATTCAAGTGAAAATGAAAATGGCTAACACAGCAGAAAAAGTTATAGACTATCCTCTCAAAGAAAGAACATTTCAGCCTGCTGAGAACTGTTTTTCTCTTGAGTGAGACAAGAATGCAGTCAAAGAAGGCTTCAATACAGGAAATAATGTTTTCATTGAGGAAAATGTTTTGAAACTATAAAAATTGGATGTAAAAGATTTTTTTGGTGGACATTTTGTAATCTGAGTCAGCTGAGGAAGTGTAGTGTATCTGACAGTGTTCTGTGTTATAAAGAAAATGTAATAAATCTCAAAGAAGTGCTTGGTTGGCTTGTTTCAATAAATCTGTCATTATATAAATATACAATTGAATAGTCTGTCTGTGTTGAAGATCATTTCAATTTAACATCTAGACTAAAACAATTTCTTCCAATGTTGATAAACAATTAGACTGGATTTATAATGAACAGGAACAATTATGATAATATCAAGAGAATACTATAAATAATACTTCAAAAAAGATCTATTTTTAGTTATTCTGGATGTGTATGGTACATTTGACTCAGTTAATTGGGAGTATTAATTATTAGTACTGTAGTAATGTAATTTTTCAAACAATTTCTTACAATTACCCAAACTTCTCTTTGGAAACTCTTTTGCATACATTAAGATAGGTTCAGATACTTCCCAATCAATCATGATCAATAAAGGTACTAAACAGGGCTGTACCTTGTCCCCATTGCTTTTTGCTCTAGTTATGGAACCTTTTGCAAATTATATATGATCAAATAAAACAGTAAAGACATACTAATAGATAATGATTTACTCCCCAAAACACATTTTTTTGCAGATGACATCTTATTAACTTTAACTGATTGCAATTTGTCTCTTATTAAAGTATTCCAAGCAATAGAATTATTTCAGAAGAAATTGGGCCTCAGTTTTAATGAGAATAAGACTAAAATACTGGGTCTACTGCAAATGGTTGAATTCCCACAATCCTGAACTTCATATGGCCGACCCCATATGATCGAGTTTGTGAAAGCTCAACTGGACTGCATGGAGATCTGCATACAGCGTGTAACAGGAATATTTCCCATTACTGCACTGTAGTGCTATCTCGGAGTTGGCATATTTAAGTAGGGGTGTGTGAAGGCTGCAGGGTGGCTTGTCCCCCCCCCCCCTACAAAATACTGATTTTATCAGTATTTCTTTTGTTTTTTGCTGGTTCAGAAAACTGGCTTTCGGGATAATGCACTTTCACGGTAGTGCAGTTTCGCTCTTATGGGTGTTGATGTTGCTTGTTCGAGATTTTGGGATTTTGAGCAAGCGACATAGACCCAAAATATTACGTGTTAATTATAATAATAATAAAATAGATTAGGAATAACATAAATACATTGTGAAAGTTGGCAAAGTCACTTACTTAGGGATAATCTCTGGTAATATTAAAGATATAACAACCTTTAATTATAATAATAACTTTAATTCCATAAGAGAAACTCTTAATAAATAGAATATTTTTCTTCACTATGGAAGAGAGGCCGTCCTTAATTAAAATGATTATCCTTCCTAAACGTCTATACATAATACAATTTTTATCCCTCCCACTCCCCCCAAAAATGTAAACGAGTATTATTCTGTATTTCTGAGATTTCTGTAGTTTTCTAATAAGCCTAGATTGGCTTTAAACCACCACATTACAGATTGGACATCGGGTGGTATTGGTCTTCCCTATTTAGAATTATATTCCTTATCCTCACATTGTTAAGACAATAATTTCTTGGTTAAATAACAATTATAATGCCAAATGGAAAGATGTGCAGGGAGATATTTGGATTAAATCCAATAATTTAACAACACCATATCATACTAAAATAGCTACTAATAAATTTCATTGGTTAGTAAAAGACTATTTACAGAAAGCCAAAACAAACCAGTTAACTCTTATTGTATTAATATGATAATAATCTCCTTTAAAAAAATCATTTTCAGGAACCCTGAATATAAGGTATGGATTTACATTATATTTCCAATTGCCTATACTCAAAATAGTATTAATACATTTAATTTAACAACAATAACTACATTTAAAGATAAAAACCTGTTATACTGTTATCAATTACTAGACAATGGGAAACTACAAAGTGTTGATCATATTATTAATAGGTTTGAGTTAAGCAAAGACATGTGGCTAGAAATTCAAAACTGTAGACAATTAGTTGAATGTAAGATTCATTTAATGCAACCAATAGCTAGAAATGCTTTCCCCACATTTACTCATTATTCTAATACAGCAGAATACAATTGGAAAGGGACTTCTATCTAAAATATATAAGGTACTTAGGAAATCAACAGTGTACTACAAAGAAACCTAGTGGGGTATTTTAGACTTGTTAATAATTCCCCAAGTAAAACCAATAAAAAATGAATACTCCAATCTTCAAAATAAACTACTTCATCACAAAGGTGGAGGATATTCTCTTGGAAGTTCTTACATAGAACCTTTATCACACTACGTAAAGTTGAACTTGATATATAATGAAGACACAGGATGCTGAAGATGTAAATTAAATGTTAAAGCTGAAAGGCAACATGTTTTTGTGATTGTATAAAACTTAAAATATATTGGGATAATATGAATTCTCTTTTACAGTCTGTTTTAATGATAAATTTATGTTGACCAAATTTCTTATTTTATTTAATACACCTATTCCCACTTGAGTCACAAAAATAAAATACCCTCTTTTATGGAGTATCTTAACAATAGCAAGAAAAGTCATCACCAAGAACTAGAAGAATGAGACTACTCCTAATATGAAGGAATTTGTACACTTGGTAACTGAAGTCTGTCATTTTGAACGTATCACAACCAAGACAAGAACATCTAGAATCACATCTTCATATAATATATGGTTGAAATTTAAAGAACTGCTGAATAAACAGACTTTGTAATTTTGTTTAGGCTGCACTTGTGTGGTCCTAAATGACAATAATGTTTCTTTGAATATCTGAATCTTTGAATTTCTTTTTCTGTTTCAAAGCTTTGTTTTATAGTAGACACAATTGCAAATAGTTATTTTACTTGTTGTTTATTATTGTTCTTTTAGATATGTATATTTGTTTTATAATACTTCTATTATCATATGTTAGTTCAAAGGGTTATAGGTGTGTACTATGCTAATGGCCCTGGAGCCTTTACAAGCTTAGCCCATAGAAGTGCCCTGGCATTGGGCACCCATTGTTAGTTCCCGGTGCCTCTATCAAGTAGCGCCACTGGAGGGATCCCCGGGGTGAACTTTCTATTTCCCATCCACTCATCAAGATTTCTCTTGAAGATGCACAGTGAGGTGCTCTGCTTGACATGTATGGGAAGTCTATTCCAGAGCATGGGCAGTCTTTGGGTGAGGAACCTGTTCCACTAGCATGTTCTGTTGATAGTGGTAATGAGGTTGAGGTCTCTGGAGCATGTGGTGTGGAGGGATTGGGATTTCTTTAGATGTAGCATTTCTAACAGAGCTGGGTCAGACATGGCTTTGTAAGTCAAGCAGAGATTGCCTGTAAGTAGGCAATATGAAACAAAGAATAGCTGGAGTCTTTTTAGTCTCTCTGTCTAGGACATTTGTTTAACCCCTAGGATCCTCTTTGTGAGGTATTTCTGTGGCATCTCCATCTGTTGCAGGTCTCTAGTGAGGTACATGCCAAATGGGGCATTATACTTTATGATTGGTCTAATGAGAGAAGAGTAGACAGAGACAATGACCTCTTTCTTCCTGGATGCAAAACCCTTGGTAATGAGATGTACCACACAGAAGGACTTTCTGACCACAGTGGCAATGTGGTGGTCAAATGAGAGGTTGCTGTCAACCTGCATCCCCAGATCTCTTATAACACCTTCAATGTTCAGTGGGGTTCCATCAATGTGGTAATTAGTGAGATCTGAGTTTTTGCAAAAGGGAATGATGATGCATTTTTTGGCATTAAGCTTAAGGCCATAGTTTCAACACCATCATTGGTCTCAGTGAGGCCTTTCTGTAGGACGTCTGCATCACTTGGGGAGTTAATAATGGCTCCAGTTAATAATGGCTTTGCAGTTATCTGTGAACTTGGTCAGACGGAGTCTCTTTGTGTTAGCCTGGACTTCTGAGAAGTAGATGCCAAACAGGAGAGGACCCAAGACTGACCCCTGTGGGACTCCACTCATGACTGGTCAGCAGTCTGACTTGGAGTCCACTACTTTCACTCTGTGTGTTCTATCTGTGAGCAAATTTGCAACCCACCTAGTGATATAGGTGATGATGCCCAGCTTGGTGAGTTTATCTATAATTCTGAGTGAGGAATGGTATAAAAGGCCTTGGCCAGATTAAGGTAGGCTGTATGCACTGCCTTACCTTCAACCACAGCCCTGGTGGCTGACTCAAAGATCTCCCTTTCACAAAGCAAAATTGTGTGGGGTGTAGAGTTTGGAGATTTCTTATATCTTTGTTAATCAGGGCCATGATGATGTGCTCCATAGCTTTACATCTCAGACTCGTCAGGCTAATGGGGCGATAATTCCCAGGGTCTGTAGTCTCTCCCCCTTCTCCCCCTTTATGGAGAGGGATGACTGTAGCAGTGCAACATTTGGTAGGGACAACACCTGAAGTGAGGCTGTGACTGAACAGGGAATACAGATGTGGTGCCAGTTCACTTTGTAGTTCATGTACAACACAGCCAGGGATATTATCAGGTCCCATGGAAGCTGTATTCTTGGCTTTTGACAATGCAGCTTTAACCTGCACTACATAATGCTAGGTGCCTGGCATTCTTCTGGTATTGTGCTTGGTCCTTTAGGGGGGACAAAGGGGTAAAGCTGGCACTGAATCTGTTGGCCAGTATGTTGGCAATATCTGTTGGCTCAGTATAGGAGGTACCATTGTGCAGTAACTCAGAGCAAATCTGGGTATTTCCTTGGAGGTTCTTGATATAGCTATAGAAGGCTATGTGATTGTTTTTAGTGTCTGCTGCAATTCTGACTTCATTGCTGGCTTTATTGGATTTGGTAAGGGATCTCAACTTTTTGCTGAGGTCAATAAGGGAGTTTTTCCCATTGTGGGACTTCACCTTTTTTTGCAACAGTTTCTTCCTTCTGCTGTGGTTTATTAATGGCAGGAGACCATCGGATCAGCTTTATTTTTTTGGAGGAGAGCATCTTGGCTCTGTTGGGTGTGGCTAGTTCCATGCATTTATGTACATGTTCATACAGTGCATTGGTGTATGATTCGGCAGTCATGCAGCTATTTTCCATAGGCATGGGTGCCACAAAGTTAGCCACTTCTGTTTTTATGTGTCCAAAGTCAGCTTTGGAGAAGTTTTTCAAGGTGGTTACCTTTGCGGGAGGGGGGGAGAGTGTGGGCAAGATGTGGATTTCCATGGTGATTAGTTTATAGTCTGATCTGACCAGGGAGGGATTGACTATTGGTGTAGAGCAATGGTCACCCATGTTAGTAATAACCAGTTCAAGGATGTTGCATCCTCTAGTGGTGGTCAGAATGAGCTGGTCCAGGGCATTGGAATTGATGAATTCCAGGAAGCATTTGGCCAGTATATTGGTGCTTGAGTAGTTTGCCCAGTTGATGGAGGGGTAGTTGAAGTCTCCAAGTAAGAGAGTGTTGGGTTGGACCTTGACAGATTCTAGGGTGCTTAGGAATGTGGCGTGAGAGTCTAGGGACATGGCTGCAGACCTATAGCAGGCCATCTTATCCAATGTTAGTTGTACCTGAAGAATCTCAAATGCATTATACGGGGCTACTAGTCTGGAGGTGTGCATATCCTTTATGAATATGGAGACACCACTGTCCTTGGAGCTATGGTCCATGTTTCGAGGCCAAAAGGTGTGGAATGAGTTATAGCCTGGTAGCGCAGGGGTGCTTTCTGCCACTTTAAACCAGGTCTCCGTTACAGCACAAATGTCGATGTTTTCCATTTTGAGGAATGCTTTGAGTGAGTGCATCTTGAGATTTAGACTTCTAGCATTGAGCAGCATAACCCTCTTATTGCATCTATTTATAGCGGTGGTAATTTGGTCTTTGGAACACCGCCTAAAAAAGGCACTATAGGAGTGGCAACAGCCTTAGCCAGTACCTGGAAACCCAGAGGTAACAGATGTAGGCCATCTCTGGCAAAGCATTGAGGTCTGTCAGTCATGTCATCCCAAGCAGACAGATACTGGATCCCCTTAACATGACACCAGAAGTTTAGCCAATTACTGAAGTCAATCATTTTTTGTTTATACTGCTGTATCTTTCTGGTGATGGTAGTATACTGCTCAGGGCTAGTGTCATACCTGCCTGGGCTACATAGTCCAAGAGCTCCACCATGTCTCTTTTCATGTAGTGCAGGGAGGTGTGTCTCAGGTTATTCACACCCACATGGACAATGACAGAGTCATACTTGTACTTGTTGTGGAGTGACCTGAGTGTGTGTGTTATGTGTTGGATTCTGGCACCTGATAGACAGCTGACTGTTACCTTCTCTTTATTCAAACTAGTGAGTGGGACATCTGTGTGCCTGACTATTGAGTCACCTATGATTAGTATATTGGACAAGGTGTTTAGCCTTAGGGGCTTAGGTTGACAGTCACACTGTGGAGGTGAGCTATGTGTCTTGTAGTTTGTGCTGTGTTGTGGTGGTTGAGTGCATTTTTGTCTTGGAGGTCTTGCTGTTTGGGTAAATTTATATTGACAGCCTCCATGAAGGTGGGTGTGTGGTTTGTGTTTTTATGTGAGAGCTGTGATAGTGGGTCTTCTGGAGGGCTATGTGTCCCATGTGGTGTGGTGCAGGTGTTGACCTTCTCCTCTTGACCAGCTAGTCCTGTCTTGGCTGGAGAGTGCAAAGCTTCCAATTTGGTGATATAAGTGCGTCTCTCACAAGTCTGAGTGTTGGGAGGTAAGAGGAGAGGGTTGTCTGTGTACATGAGGCAGTTGCTACACTGCCTCAGAATGCCCAAGTGCACCAGGTTAATAGGAGAAAGTACAGGAACTCCCCTTTAATCATGCCAGGAGGGGTGGTCGTAACTACTAAGTACTGGTGCTATTTCCGTAAAGAACATCTAGTGCTGATGGCACTTAGGTGTGCTTCAATAATAGCTACAAAAAACTTGTTTAAGTGCAAATCAGTTAGGTTATTTGAAGTGCAAGAGAGAAAGAACTAGCAAGATCTAAGGGAAAAACTGAAGAGCAGTCTTTCTGGCACCAGTAATAGTTTACCTCAGCGCAGTGCTGCTGCATGGAGCTTAAACAAGCATAAACCCACTCAAACATGGACCTTTAAACCAGAAGGTTGAAAGGGAATAGAGAATAATGTGTTTCTTTTTGAGTCAGAGTACTTTCTACAAGTTGTAGGGGTAGCAATGGGCACAGCGTGTGCCAATACGTATGCAAACTTAGTTTTAGCCAGTTGGGAGCTAGAATGTGTCTTTAGCAAAGATCTATATAAAGTGCATGTTATGTTCTATAAAAGATTCGTGGATGACATCTTTTTTGTCTGGCATGGTAGCATGGATGAGGTTGAAGCCTTTGTGGATATATTAGAGACTTCATCTACTTATTTGTCTTTTTTTTTTGCATTACTCTGTTGACACCATTGATTTTTTAGACATTACTGTGAGTAAAGACATGTTAGGTAACATGTCTACTAAAATGTACAGGAAACCACGCAGGAAAAATAACATACTACATCACTCTAGTATGCATCCATCCCACATTAGTAGGAACGTGATTAAAAATCAGATTCTTAGGTGCATGAGATTGCATACTAATGCATATTCTTTAGAGCATGCCTTAGGAGTACTAAAGGTAGATTTATTGAAGAGGGGCTTTAAGGGCAGCGAGATAGATGAGGCAATTAAAGAACTGAATACATCGGCTAGTTTTAAAGTAAAACCCTATTTTTCTGATAGCTCCTTTAGTATAGTGAGGGACACCGAGGATAACAACACCAAGGGTGTGAGTAGGGTTTGTTTGACTTATTCGGCAGAGGTTAGTAAAGTGTGTGAAGTCATAAAGAAAAATTGGTCCATTCTGATGACTGATCCCTCTATTAGTGACCATATAGAACCAGTTCCAATTTTTTTCTTCAAAAACACCAGGAATTTAAAACAATGACTTTGTTATAAGCACACTGAACCATATACGCACCTCACCTCTCAGCGTAAGGGCACTTATGCATGCTGGTCCTGTAAGGTTTGCAGTTCTATATGGTCTGCACATTTGATTATGCACCTATTAAGCATGGAACCTATACATCTGTCCTTTTATGCAGATTGCCGTATGAAGAATTTGGTCTAGATGGCTAAGTATGTGACTCATATTATATAGGGAAAACAAATTGTATATTTAAGGACAGGATTCTGCAACATCAGAATGATATACAGAATAATAAGCTAACAAATGCATTAGCAAAACATGTATCTGAAGCTGGTATAAACCACAGCTTTAAGTTCTTAGTACTACAGAAAATAAATGAAAGTCTAATAGAAGGGGATTTGAGCAATGAGACTGAACCTGCTGAGTTGAAATGGATTGTTAACTTCAAAGCATATGTACCACCTGGTTTAAATAGTGCTGTTGTTTTAAAGCCTCCCCTAAAGAAGAGAGGCTTAGTACATTGATATGTGTTAGCACTTATTAATTTTAATTGATTTTAATTAATTTTATTGGAAGCTTGATATATTTCAAGGGCTGTTTTTCATACTGTGGTTTAAGGTCTGAAGAAGTGAGTAATTGTGAAAGCGCTTATCTGTTTTTATTTGTTTTTAGTATTAAAGTGTTTTTTACTCTCAGCATTGGGCATCTTTTCATTTACTGAATTCTGTTTTTGGATATTCTTGATTCCACTATGTTCTTTTGCTATAGAAAGTTGAAAGGGATGGAAAAAGTGCCCAAACGGCCAATAAACTACAGTTTCTGGGCCAGAAATCAGTCCTCTTGTGGTAGATAGGCTACCTAGCACTTGCCACTCCTACTGATAAGCTAGAAGGCTTCCCTCCAACACAGAAAGGCTTGGAGGCCTCAGAAGCTTACAAACAGTCTTGCATACATCAAATCTGTATCTGAAATTATAGTGTTTTGTCATTAACATTTTCAATAAAAAACAATTTAGAAAGAAAAAGAAAAAAAAATCCCTTCTAATCCCATACCAAGTAGCTTCCACTCCTAAGAACAAATAGGTAAGAGGCAGAACAGTGACATTCACTATGCAAGAGTCTCTGCATTTTTTACAGCATCATAAGGTCATGAGTAATGAACTTTTGTCTCCTCCTTATCAATGCTATCATTCACAGAACAAATTTCTGGATGAGAAAAGTGCTGAATGAGATGATATCCCCTGTTTTTTTTTTCTTTGGCACAAGTCCCAATGGAGAAATAGGAAATGGTAACTGCTGAATGAGATGGTATCCCCTGTTTTTTTTTTTCCTTTGGCACAAGTCCCAATGGAGAAATAGGAAATGGTAAGTGCTGAATGAGATGATATCCCCATTTTTTTCATTTGGCACAAGTCTCAATGGAGAAATAGGAAATGATTTAAATGATAGAGTCTGGAATGGACAATGTATTCTTGCTTTTTCACATTCTTTTATCATCAGGGACCGTACAAAATATTCTTTGCCCTTGACTGATGATAAATGTTTACATTGTGCTGGAATGCAGCTGATATTAGACTTTATGAGAAAACCAGACATAAAGCTGTCTTTGGCAAAACTATCCATGATTTGATTTGTGTATTCTTTATTCAGTCTTTATTCAGATCCTTCAGAACTTCAACATCTTTTGGGGAATGGTTCCTGGATAGTTTACTTGAAACTACAAAATAATGCAACCTGTTGAAATCCCAGAAGGAATTTCTACCCCAATCTGTTGATGCCCCTGAAATAGTTTGTGATTTCCCCTGATGTTGGCTAGATGTTAAAGGTACTCTTTTGATGTCTAAAAACAATTAATTGCAGAATGTCTTTCACCACAAACATTACACGCATGTGGAAATCTACATGGAGGATACCCACAATTGCCCACATTAAATGTCCAGCAAAATTTACCATTGCCTAAAGGAAAGTCTTTATGCTGATTAGTGTCATCCTTAGATATACCATTCATGGCACTAAGCCAGGTAGTAGTGTCTCTGGTAGCCCATCTAAATGGATTATCCTTTGCTTTTAGCTTTTTAAAACATTTATCATGCAAAATCCAGTGTATTCCTCCTTTTAAAACATGGGCTTCTCTTATAATGAAGAAGTAAGATAGTAAAAAGTGGGCCTGAGCAGGCTTCTTTTCATTTACTACTTCTATATAATAAATAAACTGAAGAACCCAATTATCTCAATATTTTATTTTTAAATTCTTAGGTTTTCACCTGCCCAGGGCTGCATGGGCTTGGACTAAATATTTATAAACCTCCAACACTATACCCAAAATTCTTTGAACCCCATCCACAAAGATAATATCAAAAATGTCCAAATATTCACCTTTACATATCATTTGCATTTACATGTTGGAAGATGTGGGGTTATACCATTGCCTCGCATGGGGGAAAAAAAATCACTGTTTCAGTGAAGGAACAGACTTACCCCAATGGTAGCTAGCCACAAAGCATGATCCTATTGCAGCCCTGACTGCTGAAGTGATTTTAGGCAACCAGGAATCTTAATTTTATTAAAGAGGCCTTGCACTGCAAATCAAAGGGGACTGGAGGGAGACAAATGGTCTTGTGTCCAAGACTGATACCATCTTAAGATGCAATTCTGTTTATTTGTGTTATTAAATAAATATTAATTTGAAAGTACTCCTGCCGTTGTTCAGTATTAAGCTTAGTAAATGACAATGTGTTAAGCTTTTGGCAAAGAAAATAAATTTGCTGAACGCAAGAATGAGAAATATTTTTCTAGTTCTTAAAAAAGTGAAGCAAAACTGTTTCTTATAATGGATCTTATCAATATAAACTCAGTTGTGTTGAGTTGAATTTTAGAGGAAACCATGCCAAAGAACACATATTTATAACCCCCCCCCCCTGGAAAAGTACACCTGAAAGCTCAATTGATAACTACATTCCACATTATCATATATGAGGGCTATTCCATATGAAATATAGGGAGGAAAGGAGAGTAGTCAGTTCCTTTTCAATAATCAATCTGTTCTGAAACCACAGATCAAGTTCACCAGTATCCCTGACCTTGTGAAATGGTTTCAGGATTTTTCCATTCACCCTGTGTATCACTAACACAAACTTCTGTAACAAACCATGTAGGTCTAATGATGAATCCTGTATATAAAGCAGACCTCTATCACTAGTCTGTAACTACTGAGACTTCCCAAAGGCTCACCATCATTTTGTCAACTAAATCTAGCCAAAGCAGATTATGGCAAATTTGAGGGAGTCTCCATTCCCATTCAAAATCTGAAATCAATCATTGTGCCATGTCAATTTATGTTGCAAAGCAGGAGAGTAGAAAAACATTTTAGTCATGTGGATTTTTACTTAAAAGAAGAAACATACACACATGCGTACATTCATACATGCACACATACATACATACAAATGTTTCAAACATGGGCATTAATGCCCTTTTAGCCTCACAATATACCAAAACAGTTATTCATAGAATGCATGTCCAGGCTATTTTAAAAATATCTAAACTTGTGGTTATTTAATTTGGTAGTGTATTCCATACATCAGCTAGTTCCTTAGATCAGAATAATGTCTTCCATCTACAAATGTTGTCTCTGAAATTATTTAGGAGAAGTGTGAGGTTAAAGCCCACTACTTTCCCAATGTCAGTATGTAACCTAATAACCACGTAAATTACCTCCTTGACTGTGTCAGTTTCAGTGACTGGGGCAGATGTGCCATTACCATGACTAATGTCTGTGAATGGGAATATAGCAGATTTGGATCTATTACCCCTGCACCCAGTGATGAGTGAACATGGTATTGTGCTTGCAGAATCTTATAGACTTTTCAACCAGATGAGACAGAAATTCACAAACTTGGTTATCAGAATTAGCCAATTGTCTCCAACATTAAACCACTAGTGATTATAAATAGTCTTAAGGTATTGATCAATTGTTGAGGAAGCAAGAACAAATAATAAAGGCAATAATGGGGTTACTATCTAGTCCTATATCCCAGTGCAATAGGGCCACATAGGAGTCCATTGATTAATATCTGTGCTGTAAGATTAATATAAAGTTACTGACAACATGATGTAAAGGTAGTGGGGAACCCCCATGCATCTCTTGATGATCTATAAAAAAATTCCAACAAATCAAGTCCAATTCAATTTTCAGTGTACCAGATTGCATGCCCTGATTTTGACATTAGATGTTGGTTGTTCAACCAGACACTGACAACTTCAGACCCACACACCCTGTTATTAATGAAGCACAAATGGTTGTCATCTACTATTGATGTGAGCAGAGGTGGCCCAAAAATGTCTTTAAAGGATTTGTAAAAAAAACACTAATAACCCATTTAATTCTGGTATTTACTAGATGGGAAGTTTATATATCTCTTGAATAGTAATTGGCCTATTAATAGCAGCTGTCAAATCTTTCTACATGCAAGCCTGGTAGGTACTTCTTCAAGGTAGTATAGTAGCATCTGAGGAGTTAGAAATGAGTAGTTCATTTATATTCATCCCTCAAAATTTGACAAATCAGTGAGAGTTCTGTTACTACTTTCCCTTTAAAAACTTGAACTGCTGAAATGTGAATTTCTTTTGCTCATTCCTTAAACTTGTTAAAATCAGTACAATTGACAAGACATAATGATTGATTTTTGATTTTCTATGGAAAATGAAGCTACTTCAGATTAGCCACTATTTGCTATGCTGGTTTACAGAGCAGCCTTAGTGGGCTAGTTTTATATTAGATCAAGATATGTGGTTAGACCTTCATTGTTATTTTGATGAGATATCCTTCACCCGAAATAACAACTTATATAGCTCCTCCCTGTTGTGTATCTGTTGGAATTGTATATATCTGATTTCTTTTTTTTTCATCTCTTGATCTACCATCCTTCCTTAGCATACCTGCATCCCCCAATTTTATATTACATCTCTAGAACTTCAAGCTCATTTTAAAACATATTCAGAAGGAGTCCGAAAGGAGAGATGATAGGGGTCTGAACTGAAGGATCACAGGGGTCCGAATGTAGAGATGATAAAATCAACAAGGAAATGAGAGTAGTATTGCTGAAACTGAATTAATCCTCAACTATTGGTGAGTACCTTTACAAGGTGGACCCTGTTTTTATAAAATCACAATAAGATGAGACTGATTATAGATTGCATTTTATATAACATATATCATGGATAGAAGTGGATTAACAAATACAAAAGACAACTGGGTGCACAAGTCCCAGGATAAAAAAGTGCCCAGTCCTGGTATGTGCACTGGTACCAGGACTGGAAAAAAATGACAGTGTAGAATCCTCAAGACATAGAAATATTCCTACAATGGGGATAGGCCAGGCTTAGGGGAAGGATGGCTGCCATGTTGTAGAAAGAGGTAGTAGTCAACACACACACACACACACACACACACACACACACACACACACACACACACACACACACACACACACACACACACACACACACACACATAAAAAGATAGACCAAAGCAGTGTCATAAAGATGATAGAGTGGGCTATTTACGATAAGAAATATGTATTGTTACTATTATGAAAGAAGTCTAGAATTACCAGATAGAAGATACTCAAAAGGATTAAGAGAGAAATTAGAGGAAAGAAAAATACACAAGAAAAACTGTTAAAAGCTTCAAATGCAAATTTGCAATCACGAATACAACAGATCCATGAAAAACTAGATCAAGAAATGTTGGGCCATTTGGAAATATAAGTGACCGAGGAAGTGTGGAAATATAAAGAACAGAACCTAGAGACTTTTGGAAGTTATAAGAAAGAAATATGCACATGGGAAAGAAAAAGAGATTTGATATGGTACAATATTTATGCAAAAGAGAAAGCCAAACTAATCAATACAAAAAAAAGCAGCTTCAAAGATATTTGAAGAGAAATACAGGAAAAGACACCCAGGTATGGAACATTTCACAATACAAAAAATAAGATCACAAAGGGGAACATAGAAGTGAAGATTAGTGAAGTAGAAGTTAAACAAATAAAAGTTGAAGTTATAGAATACCTGTGAAGTAAAGGATTTAGTGTAGAATGTCTAACACAGGTTATTTTACAGCATGGTGGAATAACGAATCTCCAAAATAAGGAGAATCAGATGAGACAACTGAGGAAGAAATATGAACATGGGAAAGAAAAAGAGATTTAATATGGAGCAAGGTTTATGCAAAGGAGAAAGCGAAACTAATCACTACAAAAAAGGAGCACCAAAGATATTTAAAGAGAAATACAGACAAATGCATCTTGATATGGAAAATATAACAATAAAACAATAAGAAAATAAAGGGGGGAGTAGAAAATAGGATCAGTAATAGAGAAGCTAAAGAAATAAAAACTAAATTTATGGATTGCCTGTGAAATGAAGGATTTAGCAAAGAAAATCCAACTCTTGTAATGTCACAACATAATGGAACAATGAGTCCCCAAATTAAAGAGAACACGGTGGTATGGGAATTATCTGATCACTTGCCACATGGAGATACTCTGGAGCATTCAGTAGGAAACCAGTACAAAAGTTCAGTTGGAGTTGCACAGTAAAGGAAGGAGCAGGAAACAGTGGCAATTCTGATGCAGTCAGTGTTGTGGAGTGATAGGCCAGCAAGTTTCTATGTGAAAGAGCAGTGAATGATGCAAGATGCAGCTGAAGAGAATATGTCACAGAAAGATGTTTTGGAACTTTCTGTAGAATGCACACAGGAAAGGGAAAACAAAGAATGTGTCCTCCATTTAGAAAAAAATGGTCTAAGGGAAGAATTGCTTGATTTAATAGAGATAGATAGACATATTAAGACTGATGAAAAAAATAGATTACAGAAAGTCAATAAGACTCAAAATGCTAGACGTCTGATAAAACAAATTAAAACAGTAATCAAAACTATTAACAGAAGTTGGTGTGATAGAAGTAAATAAGATATGTTACTGTGCAGCTAAATTAATAACAGATAATGTCTTATCACCAAAACAGAGATCAATAAGGGAAAGGAGGAAAGAAATCAAATGCTTTCATGGAAGTATCAAATAGAGAAAACTATAAAGCAATTAAGACAGGAAGAGTCATTGTTAGTAGAGTACAGAAAGGAGAACAGAATAACAAAATACATAGAAAGATACATATAATAAAAGCAATGCACATTATCAGACCAGGCCAGGATTTATCATACAGTATCAGCACAGGTGACAAAACTTACAAGATGTGCAGTTAAATATAAAAGGAAACGTACAAAATAAGCAACTCATTGATGACCCCAAAAAGCTTCATACAGAATTGGGAAATGAAGCAGAAGGAAGTAGAAATACTCCCCCCTCCAAAAAAAAAAAAAAAAGAAGAAACAGACACATTTTGCAGAAATATCTATGGAGACCCTATGAAACAGAACAGAGATGGTGAATGGACAGAAGAAGTAAAATAAACAGTAAGAAGTTTAAATGTGCAGGATATGAAATGAGATGAAGTAACAGCCACAGAAATTGAAACAGAATTTAAAAAAAGCTCCTAACTAGAAACATCCAGGGCCAGATGCACTACATAACTTCTGGTTAATTTTTACCATGTTTACATAAAGATTTTGCCCTGAATAAGAACTACTTATATGAACATGCTGAACAGACACTAGCCTGGTTAACAACAGGGAAAACAATACTCTTCTTTAAGACTGAACCTTCAAGTTATCCTAAAAACTACAGATTATTACCTTGCCTTCTGATGATGATATATAAACTATATACTGGCATTGATGAGTTTATAATCATTTAAAAGAAAACTCAATCATGGCAATAGAACAATGGAACAAAGGATCGTTTGTTATTAAGTAAATTCATAATGGAAATTTATAAAATGGGAAGAATCTAAGTATGGCATGGATAGATTACAAAAAATAGATGACAGCATCCCACAGTCATGGCTAAAGGGGTGATTACAGATCTATAAGGTACACCCTTATAAAATGGGAAAAATCTAAGTATGGCATGGATAGATTACAAAAAATAGTTGACAGCATCCCACAGTCATGGCTAAAGGAGTGATTACAGATCTATAAGGTACACTCTACACTGATCAACTACATTACATTTATCATAAAACAGTGGCAAGCCACTTTTCAGCTAAACCATGATAAAGGACAAATTATTATCCCAAAGATAATAATTCAAAGGGAATATTATAACATGACTGTTTATCACCACTGCTCTTTTGTCTTGCTGTTAACCCATTAAGATGTCTACTTAACAAATTAGTGATAAAAACAGTCCAGGCCACAAATAAAGGTGTACAATCCTTTGTATTTCCTTTATATTTCCACAGAACTCACAGAAAATACCACAAATAACACAGATAAGCGCTTTCGTCTAATAACATAGACTTCATCAGATGAAAGCTTAACAAATTAGGTCATGGTTACAGTATGACTCACAGAAAACAACAAAGTGTAAAGACTCCTCGTCTTCTTTTTGTGAATGATTTAAAACTGTATAGTTCAGCAGACGAGCTGAAAACACAACTGCAAGTGGATAAAACTTTCTCAGATGATATAAGAATGTCATTTCACCTTGGTAAATGAGAAAAAGCAACATTTAAAGCAGGAAAGCTGCAACACCAAGAAAATATCAGTCTGCGACAGGAATGTGATATAAAGGAACGTGAGCAGGAGGAAGTGTATAAATATTGGAGAAATGAAGAATCAACAATAAAACATGAACAAATGTGAACAAAATTCAGTTAAGGAATATTTTAGAAGAATAAATTAATACTGAAAACAGCCTTGACATCTATGAAAAAGTCCAAGCTATAAACCAATTTGCTTTTCTTGTTCTGACAGTTTTGCAGTGATTGACTAGCCACAAAAGGTGTTGGATCAGCTGGACAGGAGCACAAGGAAAATGATTCACCCTTATCAAATGATCTATAAAAATCAGTGTATGCCAAGATTATATATTCCTTGTTATAATGGAGTTATGAGCCTATTTGAAGCTTATTACATGTGTAGATCTGCAATTGTAGGACTGCATACATATCTGCAGAGCTGACCAGATCTAAACAGAGTGAAAGTTTTAAAACACGAGGAGAACAAGTCTAAGATGACTTCCCTGCTTAGTTTATCAGCGGCATTTCAGTGTCGCGTGGGAATGGGAATGGAAATCAAACCAGAAGTAGGCAAAATCAATCAGCAACTGAATGTGCCAAAAACTGAAAGAATATAAGGAGACGGATCAGGTGAGAAGGAAAGAAATGTGGAAAAGACAGAAATATAGTTGCAAATACAGAAATCTCCTGGAACAACCTCATATAGATCAGGATCTGATGCAGAAATGGTTAAGGAGAGGTGAATTTAAAACAAAAGATGAATGGTTAATATTGGAGCCTAGAATAGTGCACTATATGCATGCTAGCTTACAAAGTCCATTGAGTATGTGCAAGAAACAGACATATGCAGGTTCTGTAAATCAGAACTGGAAACAGTTGCACATTTTACAAACATTGTACAAAAAGATCCATCTTACAAAATTGTACAAAAAGAACCAAAGTCACCCATGCACCTTGGCTAATAAAATTGACTAAACAGTTATTAATAAACAGAGACAAAGCTTGGAAGGAATGGCAGAAAAACAGAAATGAACTAGCCTTACAAAATTACAGGTAGTTATGTAATCAAGCAAAGATATTTATAGCCACTGATAAGAAATGTTATTTTGCACAGCAAATGTCTGACCACAAAAACAACCCCCAAAAAATTTGGTCCACCATCTTATCACTGCTCAACCCAGGGACCAAAGAAAACCCTGCTCTAGTCACAGACAAATCCCCACCTCAAGTAGAGAAATGCTTAATACATATTTTATACAAAGCATAGCCAGTTTAGTTAATGACCCTAATAAGCCCCTTAATACAAACTCCACAACTAATCCAAACTTGAACCCATCGCCTTCTAAAACTTCTTCCAAACATATCACTTTTACTCTACTCTCATCCCAAAGCACCCCAACTACATCCTTACCACCTACCCTCTCATTACAAGCTGTACCCACTAGATATATGCAACACCAACTACATAAAATAAAACCCTGCTCTCTTTCAAATGACAACTTCTCATCCAAATACTTAAAATTTGCAGCTGTTGCTATTGCCTACCAGTTATTATTCTCATAAATAGATCCATCTCTGAATCTTATGTCTAGAAAAAATCAGTTATAACCCCTCTATATAAAGGAAGAAAATCTAATGAACTAGCTATCATCCCATCTCAACTCTGTCTTTTCTTTTCAAAATTCTCAAAAAATGTGTTTATAAACAACTACTTGACTACCTTAACCATAGGCGATGTCTCACATCAACCCAGCATGTCTTCAGTCCAGGGCATAACACAACTGCTCTAATATCCTTACTAGTAAAATTAACAAAGCTAGAGACTCCAGCCAACTAACCTTGTCAATATTTCTTTAACTATCTAAAGCATTTGACACTGTCTCACACTCAAACCTTTTACAGGAACTTTCTTCCCTCAGCCTTACTCAAACCTCTCAGCAGTGGTTCTCAAGCTACCCAACTCATAGACAACAATGTATAAAATGGCAAGGTGCTCTCTCACAATATCTAACCAATAAAACAGGAGCTCTGTAAGGCTCCATCCTTGGCCATCTTCTCTTTAACACTCCATACCACTTTCTGTCAAAGTACAGTCATCCAATATGCTAACAATTCAACTCTTATTTCCTCCTTCAATAATATTACCCACCTTAGACAAATAACCCAACTGCCTTCTCATCCATTGAATCCTGGTTCAACAATGCACAACTTTTATTCAACCCTAACAAAACCAAATTACGTCTTTACACACCAAAAGACAATCAACTGACTTCAAAATATATTATTTTTATAACACAGAAATAGAAGTGGTCCCATACACCAAACTGTTAGGGGTACCAATAGACAATAAACTTTCCTTCGACCTCCATATACATAATAATCCACAGAAAAAAGAAGAACCAAGGTCCATAATCACTCAAAAATACTGTTTATTGAATGCTTATGTCTCTCTAATGGAAACCTCCTCAGAATATATACATAATACAATTACAAAAATCATCATAAACTAGGAATGTTTTATTGGCACAAAAACGTTATGGACTCAGCCACTAAAATAACATTAGCCTCTATGTACTTACTACCCTCTTTACTATATGGTGCCCCCATTTTAACTAACCTTCAATCTAGACTAAAAAATAAATTTGAATCATGTTGCAATAGAATCACTAAATTTGCAACTGTATTAACATTCTATAAAAAACATTGTACTGCTCTTACCTTCCTTAACTGGCTCAAACTTCTGCAGTATCTCAACTACCTACAACTGACAAAGGCCCATAAAATTATCTATACTTCTGAATCCTGTCTGGCCATAAATTCCATAATCCAAACCTATATACCTGATCAAGCTCTACGCTCTGAAAACAAGCAATTTCTAACCTATAGAAATCAAACAAAACTGCTGGGCAATGTTTATACTCTTATTCAGTAACTAAATTATGGAACACATTTCCCCTTGACACTAGAACTTCCTTAAACCTCAAAATGTTCAAATTCAAATGAAAAGAACACCTATTAGTGTCAAGCATCTGACCCTGTTCAAAACAAAGTGAAATCCCTCTCACTTTTTCCTTAACTCCACTCTTCCACTTTCTTTTTCTTTGATCCTCCTTCCCCTCCCATCCACCTTCATTTACCTTACCTACCCCTTACCCACATTACTTTTTCTTTTCCTCTCACTCATAATTATCTCTGCTACAAGCACCTCTTACCAAATATCACTGACCTCACTCTATTTTCATAACCTCTGTTGAACACTACCTAACCCATATCTACACTATTATTTATCTTTATCTACCCTCTTCCCTAACTCTTTCACTTCTCCCTGCTAATACTTCCTACAAATGCTAATCTCTGAATTGACAGGTAGCTAACCAGACTTTCAACACTGTCTCTCTTTATCTTTCAAATTTCCTGCTATGAAATCCCTTAATGATTTTTTATGCCTTCTAAACATAAAGACTTTCTACCAAGCATTGGTCTACCACTACAACAAATACGTCTGTATGCAGATATGATAATTATTGCATCTATGTAAAATGCAACCAAATTAACTAAGCATTTTAAGCTTTCTTGCAAAATGTATGTACATGGATGCCATGAAGTCCATTTTATGTTTCTTTTGTATTTCTGTTTTCCCATCTTGATGACTACTATGCTAATGTGAATTTCCTGTTCTATTTGTTTTCATTTGTGAATACTGTTTACTCATTATTGTAAAAGATATTTTTTGTCATCTTTATATTTGGAGCTTTTCTTCCTGGACCTCCACTGGAAATGAATTTCCCACCCAGCAGACTTTCCCGGTAACCAAATGTGAAATAAATAAAATTACTGCCATATTCAATTAACTCCATGTTGGTTCCAAGCAGAGCCTACAGAGTGTATTCGCGTATGAGATTCTGCACATATTGCTGCATCATGCAGATTCATTACATGAATATTAATGATACACAGCATGTGTAGGGAAGGTTTCATGGCTCACCTGGTGTTACTGGCCACGAAATGTATATAGTGAATGTTGATAGTACTAGGGCAAAGGGGAAACATGCATTTTCTGAAAGATATGAAGTATGGGGCACAGATGTATACATCATGATATATTGACAGCAATATTTAGTGATTTCACAATAAACTACCCATCTTACAAGGAACAGGCCAAATATATGATGCAAATATCTGGGCATTATGCAAAACTGTGGACAGTCTGCCTCTTTTGTTTTAATTCATTTTTCTGTCCTTTTCTTGTTTTTTTTTTTTAAACCAGTGTTTGCATGATGCACCACTTGGCATAAACATGTTTAGCTATGCTCAGTAGGTTTGCATGAAGAACAGCAGCACACAAACTGAGAAAGGGACCATCCAGGTTATAGACAGGACCCAAACAGCCACACACATGTACTAGATGAATTCAATTAATATTGTGCATCACTCAACCATGGTAAACAGTGTTATGCTATGGTTAATAGAGAGAAGCTTATAATAACTATTAAGATAGCAGATATCCATCTCACTAATCCCATGGCAGTAGGTGTTAAGTGTAGAGGTGGAGTGCAGATGGTACGGGGTTCTAGTACAGGGTATACAAGTTTTATTTTACTGTTGTGAGAGTGCAGATTATAGCAATACAGTGGAAGATACACAATTGTTTTTTTTTTCAATCTTCTTCTTTTAATAACTGCAGGTGTAGGATAACTGTATATATGATAAAACAGACTAACCTATATACACAAGTGCCTAAATACCTAATCAGCTAGAAATTGCATTGTTCGCCACTGTTGTGCATCTCTTACTATGGTGAAAACACAGTGCCCGGCAGTCCTCACTCTTGCCTACTGTGTTTTCATGATGGTTAAGTGATGCACAACATTTTCAAATGTTGCAAATTCAAAATAAGTGCTCTCTCAGCAAGCAAGAGATATGGAATATATGGGAAACAACACCATATAAACTGCATTTGGTGGGAAATGCTGACTAGACATTGAGCTTGAAGTATGGCAGGCATGTCTGGAGTTCCTGGACAGTATGTGCATTTTTAGGTGTGGCGTTGCATTGTCCAGAAGTCTGAAATTGTTGTTGGACTCCTAGTTAGAGAGCATGAGCTCAGGTTCCTGCAGTGGGACTATTCTGGCTCAGAATATAAATCTGAATCTTGGAATAGTGTTGCCAGAGCCTTAACCAGTGCAACAGGTATCCCCTGCATAGGTGAACAATGCAAGCATCATTTTGTTGACCTTTGGAGGGGGAAACAGAATATCCTCAAGCTTTGGATTGGGGAATGTCAGGCAGGGGACACCCCACAGATGTGTAAGTATCAATTTCATTAAGTAATTGTAAGAGTTGAAAGCTGAAGACAGTCAAGGTTGGCATCATAATGGTGTTCTGTTCTGTTTTTTTCCACAGCTGCTGAGGAGTGAGTCTCAAATGTTCGATCCCATGCTGCGTGTCTAGCAAGGATGCGAGAAGCATGTGGAATATGGTATGTATGCATCAGAACAGTACTATTGTCTGAATAGTAATGTAATAATAATAATTTTTATACTTCTTTTGTAGCATTAAATGTTAAGGACTGCTTAGCTTGTATTTAAAAAATAAGTTGTATAAAATTGAGCATGCAATTCCCAACTGTAAAAGAAACTATGCAAGCCGTAGTCTGTAGTACAAAGCAATGGTGCCATATTCTCAAATAACAATAGGCATGCACCTCTAAAATGTAAAGTAAATATATGCATGCAGTAGTCTGTAGGACAAATGAACAGTAAAGTGTTTTAGCATAGTCATCAGTTGTGGGTTCAAAAACCACACTTCCCAAATATGCAATACTGTTAGGTTTTCATCATTATTGGAATGTGACTTCATAGCTCTATACCAGTGGCACAAATGACTTGCTGTAATTTGTGTTCAGTATAATTGGAGCACACAAATGTATCAAACTGAGCATGCATATCCCAACTATAAAAGAGGCTATGCATGCCTTAGTCCGTAGCACAAATCAATGGTGCCATATAACAGTGGGTATGCATCTTTAAACTGTAATCAGTATAATTCGAACATGTGCATGTTTAATATATGCACACATCAAGGACTGCTGGCTACAATTTGCACTATAGCTTGCCTCTATTATAAAATGGGTAGTTTTAAAAGTAAGAAAGAAACTTGTTAGAGGAATTAGTAATGTTAAAAGTAAAGGTAACAGAAAAGAGTAAAATAATTGTATCCATGGTTTATATGTCACATATGAAGTTACTAATGTCCTGCCTGTTTTTCTCTCACCCCAACACTTTTATCTCTTTTTCATGTGTGTGTTTATTATTTTAATTTTTGGGGTGATATTATTTTATTTCATTTTATTTGTTACTTTTTTCTTTTTTGTTTTTCCCACGGCACAGTCGGTAGGACTGTCTCATGGGATCTACCTGCCTGCAATCCACTGGCCACAGCACCGCTACCTAGCATATCTGGTGCAGTACCTGGTAGCACCTACACTGCTGCTCCTGCACTTCCTGGACCCTCAGGTAGTTCTGCCCTGGAGGAAAGCCCTGTGGCTCCCTCCGAGCACAGTGGCAGAGGGGGTGAGTTTATCACCTGTGACAAACTGCCAGGGATGGTGCATAGGATTCTATGCCACACTGTTGGAATATGCCTACACCAGATTTAATGACTGCTCTCCATCCTAGTGCAAAGCACCTGTAAGAGACAGACATTGTGCAATGCAGCTAGTGGTACACTGAGGGGGCAGTGATGACAGTCTCCTGGTTATGGACTAGATTCTCACTGACAACCACCTCAATGTGCATGGGACTGAGATTTTCCATTCCTCTCCCCATTCATGGTGTTTACCCACCTTATGTGTCCTTTACCATCCCTGTCTCTTGTCTTGTTTATCTTGTCTGTCTGCAGTTGCTTCCACACCTTCCCAACTTACCTTACCTTACAATCCCCTGTAATGTTTTATAAAGCGTTATTGCATTATACTCATTTACATCAGTAGTGCGCGATGTTGCACAATGCTGCTTGATAAGCAATGTTACCAACCAAATACTCTAATGTATTATCTATATCTAAACCATTTTCCCCAAAAAGGTACTTATCACTACATTAAGTGCATTAATTCCTGCAGCCAGAGATTCAGATAACTATCAGGTGTATACAACAGCAGGTAAGTCTGCCATTTGCTATACAGTCTCTAAAATGCACCTGCTAATTAACTGAGTCTGTAGCACCACTTACTAATGCAGTGATGCATGTATTTTATTTATTTATTTATTTTTGCTTAGATGGTACTTGGTTTAAATCCATGTGCATGTTAACAGTGGCAAATAATTTTACATGTGTAAATCCAAATTCTGGAGTGTGTTACATGCTATGGGGTGTATGAAGTGTCTACAATATGGCTAGATGGTACTGATTTACAGTTCAACTATATGACACTTAGAACTAGTTTTGCAGTAGCCATGCATTAATGCACGCTGCACATCATTGTGTAATATTTCTTTAAAGAAAAGAAATAGGGAAGATAGGAAAGTGGTGAAATGGAGAGTAAGCAGGGGGGAGAAATAAGTGAAAACAAGACAGGAATGTGCAGGAAGGATGTAAGAAAAAACCCTAGCTATCCATTTTTTCCTGAAAAAAACATACAAATTTGCCTGAATTTGGACTGCACTCCTAGAGAAAGGGTAACCACAACATAATCTGTTGTACAGAGAGTTCTATAGAGAATTTGAAATAATCATGCATGTCATGAACACACGTGTGCATAATAGAGATATATATATATATATATATATATATATATATATATATATATATATATATATATATATATATGGCATTCTTTTTTGTGGGCAGGTGCCCATTTTTATTATTTTTTTTTTTTGAGAGAGAGAGAGAGAGAGAGAGAGAGAGAGAAAGAGAGAGGAATGCTGGGGAAGGGCTGTAGGGATGTCTGAGTGAAGTAAGTTGAGCAGGAGAGGAAGCAATTGCAGACAGATAAGATAAGCAAGACAAGAGACAAGGACAATGAAGGACACATAAGGTGGGTGAACACCATGGTTGGGGTGAGGGTGGGAATATTGTGAAATAATGGACATCAAGTTTGGTGACAGTGAAAATAAAGTTCTCACCTACCAGACTGTCATCACTATCACCTCACTGTGCTGATGACTGCAGTGTCTGACATTTGCATCTCCTTGTGTTATTGAATGCAATGATGAAGAGCAGTGTCTACAGCTGTTGTAGGTGTGCACCAACAGTGGGGTCTGCAATCCTATGCACCATCCCAGGCAGTTAGTCACAGGTGATAAATGCACCGTCTCCACAACTGTGCCTGGAGGGAGCCACAAACCTGTCCTCTGGGGCTGATCTACCTGAGGGGCTAGGTAGTGCAGGAGCCAGAGAACAGGTGCTACCAGGTACTGCACCAGACATGCTGAGCAGTGGTGCTGTAGCCATTGGAGTGAGCACAGGTGGATCCCATGGGACAGTGCTACCCAGCTGTGCTGTGGGAAAAACAAAAAATAAAAAAGTGAACACAAAAAATAAAATAAAATAATAAACAAAAAAAAAACATTAAAATAATAAACATACAGAAACAGTGTTGGGGTCAGAGAAAAAAAAGAGAACATTAGTAACTTCATAGGTGATTACAAAGCATTGACATAATTATTTTACTCTATTCTGTTACCTTTACTTTTAACACTACAAACTTCTAACAAATACCTTTGGTTTACTGTTCAGACTTCCGAGCTTCTAACAGATGCACAGTATACTGTATATTGCTGTAAGGAATCCTTGATGTGTGCATACATTGCACATACACATGGTCCAAATATACTGATTACAGTTTACAGCAATCCAGTGGTAACACTTCATTACACCTCTGATGTTACATTGCAATATTGATCAAACCTTAACATATTTAATGTATCATATATATATTTAATATATTTGGGAAATGTGGCTTTTGAAGGCACAGCCTATGCCTACTTTGTAATAATGAACTGTTGTTTTGTCCTCCACAGTAATGCATGCATAGTTTCCTATTACAGTTAAATGAATGCTCAGTTTGATACAACTGGATAAGTAACAAATAAATGTATTGTAACTTTAAATACTGAAATAACCCCCACTGTTGGGTTGCATAAATACCACGTGTCTTGCATCCATACCAACCTTCCATCATGGGTTTGTACATTCAGTGCCCAGTCTATGATGGCTGTGCAAAAACACAACACAAGAAAATACCATTAAAAATAACAATCCTGACTATATCCAGCTTTTAACTCTGTCAAGTAGTCTCTGTAAGTGACATTACACATTCGTGAGGTTCCCCCAGTCCTACATTCCACAGTACAATGGTCAAGGGTATCCTTCTTCCTCATCTTGAACTCTCTGTAGTGGTTCCTACATTATGCAGTGTAGGGGATACCAGTAGCACTGTTCAGAGTCCAGGCCAGACTATTCCATGCCTCTGCCTTGTACTCTGAGCCACTATAGTCTCTCTGCAACAGCTTGGGCCCATATTCATTGACTAGGAGTCCAACAAACACTTTGGACTCCTGAACACCCGCTCTTTGAGCACAGAACCTTAAAAACTCTCCAGGAATACCAGCCATGCTTATCACAGATCAGGATCAATGCAGAATGATATTTTTCCATCAATTGCAGATATCATGCTTACTGGATTTTCAACATGTGAAAATGTTGCACATTGCACGAGAGTGAGCACTCCTGGGAAATGAGTTTGAGCAATGGCCAATTGTATTAATTGAATGCATCCAGTGTATATGTGTGGCTGTCTGGGTCCTGTCTGCTACATGGGTGGCCCATTCATGAGGTTTGTACACTGCAGCTCTATGCACAAACCAAATGCGCATAGTCAAAGCTGTTTGTGCTAACTGGCACATTGAGCAAACAGTGGCCCATAAAAAAAATAAATAAGTATAGAAAATGGAGAATTAGTTGTAACAAGGAAAATGAATTTATGACATATGCAGTAGAAACTGTTAGTACACATGAGATATGAGTCTGAATCTCGACTTTAACTGCACTGTACTGTCACAGAACAGGAGGGGGGACTTATCCATCTTTGCCCCATAAAAAAACTTAGCAGCAAATATATGACATAATTCCTTACACAACTAAGTTCAAGTGAATGTACCTTGATATCAAATTAATGGAAGGTTGAATGCCACAAACAAGCATAGACTGCTGTTTTGGGGTGAGTTGCAAAGGTGTGTTCCTGTCATGGAGCATGCAAAGTTATAATGTTCTTTCAAGGTGGGCGGGGGGGGACCCAGGCTGAGCTACTGTTATGGTACAAACAAGGCTAAGTTGTTTTTGTTACTCTCCTTGTTTTGCATCCTGCTGGTTTTATCTTGTCAAATTCATGAAGCCAGAAACTGCTATGTGTCTCATTGTTTTCAAACTTCTCTGCTATGATTTCCTCTTCCAAATGTATATTGCTAACAGAGGGCATGTAGTGATCATCATTATTTTGGGCAAGTATCCATGTGGGAAACTAAGATGCCTGAAACCTATTACTTGTTAATGACACATACATGTCAAATAAGTCTCTGCTGCCACACATGACATAATTTCTGTACAAATCTCCCACCTTGTAGTTGCTTACTGTATCAAGTGATGAAATACAAGGGCATGTCACAATATTATTATACAATACAGTACATGTTCAGGACTTACCTTGTAAAAGCAGCAGTTGGCACAGTGTCTGTTCGAGGTTGAGTGTGGTACAAGCATTACACAGCCAATACATGGAGATGTAAAGGCTGTGACTCTTAGCTGAGGCTGGCAGAGGTCTCAGGGTTCCTGTATCGTGTCCCTATCCACCCTGTAGCACTCTGCAATGTCCATGTCATGTATGTTGTGATAAGTTAAATGTCGCCTGAAACTCTTCTCAATCTCAGTCTAGGCTATTGTCAGCAGCAGCAGCATTGTCTGCGGCCTGTAGCACATACAAATGGTGTTAAGCAGCATCTCTTAACATTCTGTCTATGTAGACGTACTGTGTCTGTACTACACTACTTTTGAAATCCACAGGAAAAAACAGCATGGAGTCTAAATGGCTGCACTATAACTTTGTGAAATTCTCTATCAGATTGGCTGATTAACCTGCAATTCAGCTACTTATGCTATAATTAGGATCTCTGAAACACAGCCTAGACAGATGCAGTGATTTAATAATCAACTCCATTATAAAAAGGTAAATGTGTAGCTAGCCAAACTGATGGTGACGATACTTGCTACATGTTCAGCAAAGCAAATTATTTTCCAAGCTATCTTTACAGAGGAGTATTAAACTCCAGCAGATATACGGTCATCTTTTACCTACATAATGCATATGCTGGAATATATTAATGAATAATGTGAAGCAAAGCCTTGTTATCTGTATGCATTAGTTAGAGGTGTACTGATGGCATGGCCATGTTTGTCAGGCCATTTCAAAGGTACAAATGATTGACAATACATGAAAATAGTAAGCTGTGTGACACATATGCACAAATGTTTCAGGGACAGGTTTTTTTAATGCATGTTTAGCATTTCCAATGTGTTTTATTAGCAAAATGGTTCATGTGCCTGTTCTTTATTGGGTGGGGGGAGCAAAGAGAATTTACTGTTATGCCACAAAGTAGAATGGACTGTTCTTTTGGGAGGTGGTACAGTTGAGTTACTGCTATGGCACATACAAGGATATGCTGCCCTTGCTACTCTCCTTGTTTTACATCCTGCCTGTTGTTAGTATTTCACATCTGTAGAATGTGTTATGTTTTTCCAGTGGGTACTACTGACTGCCTACCTTAACTGTTTTATCTAGTAACAGTTACTTTGTAATTATGTGATAGTTATATGTATTAGCATTCTGTTGTGTTTTAGGACAGAAAATGTCATTGAGGTGCAAACATCCCTTCAGTGAGGCAGAAAACACAATTATAGTGGACACATTACATCAACGTGGCACTTTCCTTCTTGGAAGGAGTCATCCCAGTATGCCAGAGAGGCTGAGGATATGGTAGGATATTGCTGATTACATAAATGCCGTGAGCGGCTATGGCCATACTTATGAGCAGGTGTACCATAAGGCCACTGACATTATCACAGCTGCACAGAGGCGTGCAGCTACTGTGCTCAAGACCAGAGGTTAACTGCGGGTGGGTCTGCTGCAGAACCACCTCTCACCCCCAATGAGGAATTCCTGGCAAATTTTCTGACAAAGGAAAACTCACAGCAGAGTGGCCCACAATATATTCTTGATGTGAGTGCAACTCCTTCTCAGTCCTAGGAAAAGCTTCCAGGTAGGCTTTGTTATATGACCAGTTCAATATTGTTGTATAGTAAAACAACTGAAATAAAAGTTACTTCTGTGTCACCTGTGTTTTTTGGGGGGGGGTATTGAATATTAGTAGAGTGATAAGCTCAGTTTGGAGTTGTCAGCCACTTAGTTGTTAAAGTAAAATATCATGATGATTGAAAGGAATACATGTAGTACCGCCTGTTTTACTGTTAAATGTGATGATGTTAGCCTTACCTCTTGCTTAACTTCTTTCAGTACCATCAGGAATACAACAACATAGGCCTCTTGCAGGTGGTAAGCTGTGCTGTCTGTAATAGTGGCACCACTGTTAGTTGTTTAGCATATATTGCACCATAGTAGTGCAGGTATTAATGTATGCCTGTATTTTTCCCTTTTTATCCCAGATGATCATGACAGTGGGAGTCTGCACCCTGTGCCACCTGATGTCAGTCTCTTATCAGACACTAATGATGATGGTGGCGAAACTTGCGCACAGTCAGGGGGTGAACAGGTTGAATCTAATCCAGAGGTTGGCATGAGCCCAAGGCACAGGTAGTAGACCTATGCCTACCCAGCCCACTGAGCCCACAGATATAAGACAGGTGGAGGCCAATGACATTGAACAGGGAAGTGTGGCTACTCTGGATTCAGAGCCTATTGAATCTGGCAGTAGCCAAATTGTTGGTGAAGTGACACGAAGGAGGGTTGATAGGGGTGCTCGATGGGAACCTGCTGTCCCTCCTCCACCTGCTGCAGGTGTCTCTTCCCATGTCACTCAATGTATGTTTAAGGCCATCATGGAGACACAGGCATGTTCAAAAAGGCACTCCAGACAAATGCTCAGGGCTGTGGATGTGGCACATTTTGACATGTGTGAATGCCTCCACTGTGTTGCCAATTCCCTAGATTGGATGAATGACACATTGGAATGAGGGGGTGTCTGTGATGGACAGAGGGGTATCTGTCATGGAACAAGCAGTGTCTGTGATGGAACATCTGCTGGGAGGTGAATGGCATCCTCATGGGCATAGGTCAGCCACAACATCTGCTAAAAAAAAATTTGTCCATTCTCGATCAATCTCCCATAGTGACAGTACTTCTGCTAATCCATCAGAGAGCATGCTATCCACACCAAGATGTGGCAGACCATGGGGTCATGTTCCTGGGTGTTCCCATGAAGGGAGCATGTCCAGCAGACATCAGTCATGCTCAGGTAGCAGCACTCCATCTGACCCCATCTGACCTTGGGCATGGAGGTGCAAGTTCAACTTCAGGCCGAGACAGTTCCTGTGGTCTGGGGTGACGACAATGAACTGCCACCTCTTCCATGCATGGCTCACACCTATCCAGGATACCAAGATGTAACACTGAGCTTGGCTGTATTCATGCAGACTCTCATACACCACTGTCACATGGAAGACCCCTACAGACACAAACACACTGCCTGCCTTCTTCACTTTCTCCCTCATACACAGTCACCAACCTTTAGTGTCAGCCTAGGCCTCCTGCACCCCCCCCCCACACCCTGTGCAAATGATAATAACTGTGTCATATTCCTGTTTTCTCTCTTTTGGATTCAGGAATACAAAAGCTGTGTGTCTGATGCACAGGATGCATAGCTACATTGGTGCCTAGTATATATGCATTTGTGTTGTTGAACTGATAATAGTATATCTCAATTATATTTACCTTGCCAAATGTTACAGGGGATAGCATCATGACAGTACTTTCTAGTGTATTCTCTTGTAAGGGTTGTGAAGTCAGGAACTGCAATGTGTATCATTAAGTTATAACCTTTCTCTTTAATGTTTTCCAATACATATGTACAGGGCACATCATAAGACACAGCATCACATTCAGATCTCAGGATTGTATGACAGAACTGTAGTCAAACTCATCAGAACAGTAATACAGTATAATGCTATATTTTGCAGGAACCTCACCAGACACATGCAGCAGCTGGACAGACCACAGGGCTTTCTCATCAAGATAATACAGGGCCTACTAACCATGACATGATGTATGTGGTAAGATTAACTGACATGTCACTGTCATCTGTCTGCATCACATCACATTGTAACTGTGATTCTAAGCAAATTACTTTTAGTTTAAGCACTTGGCGTTCAAGCCAGTTGTCTTACATTATGAATGTTTGTAGTCTACACTCTGGTGGGAGGAGAGGGTAGTCTCTGCCTTTGTGAGCTGGGAATTGCTGTTTGAATGATTATTTTGGCTGTTGTTATAAATCTCTTTGTTATTGTATAATATTTGGCTTCCAAACCAGTTTTTTTTTCCATTGGGAAAGTTTCTGGTGCTGACTCTTTTGGTAAGGGAAGCTAGCCTACACCCTTCTAAGCTGGGATTTGCTGGTTGGAGGCTTATTATGTCT
Organism: Protopterus annectens; assembly: GCF_019279795.1. Classification (NCBI taxonomy): domain Eukaryota; kingdom Metazoa; phylum Chordata; order Ceratodontiformes; family Protopteridae; genus Protopterus; species Protopterus annectens. The sequence continues at coordinate 1,640,332,732 of NC_056725.1, read as the reverse complement.
GTTATTCTGAAAGTATCTTCATTGTGGTTTAAACACTTCTGTTCCATATCACTTATTTCACACTAGGACAGTTTGTTGTCTACACTGTTGTTGGAGTATTCTACTGGGTTGTTGCTTAATTTATATTGTTGGACCTTCTGTTCTGATTGTGATTTTCTGCACTATGGATTTCTATGACTTCTGCATTTTGTAGTATAGGTTCAATTTAGGCTTCCTGAATCTACACTGTTTGGTATCATTGGAGCACTAAAACCATTCCTCTTACATTAAGAAGGCTCTCCTGCACCCTTTTGGCAGAACTCTGCTGCCAAGAAATTATCTGACTTGGGGATTGCTGCAATAAGGCTCCCTGTTGGTCTTTCAATTGGGTTCCCTATTATTTAAGTGAACGTTCAGTGTTTCAAATGTCACTTTGATGACAGCTAAATGTCGAAAAGGCCAAATCCCGAACAAAAGGAATAACAATGTTTTTCCTAGGGAAAAAAATCACTGTGCCGTTTTTGGGACTTTGGCATTTCCTCCACTGTGATGCAGTCTTGGAGTTGGTATATTTAAGTAGTGGGGTGTGGGGTTCAAAGCCACCCACTTTATTTTGCATTTGGGCTTTTTTTTTTTTGTGGCCCAGCGATTTTTTTCCCTAGGAAAAAAAAATTGCTGTTCCGTTTGTTCAAGATTTTGACTATTCGACATGAAGAAGACATCTGAAGAGTGATGAATGTTGGGGAAGGGACATGGGTATGCCTGAGGAAGGGAATTTGGCAAGGAAAGGAAGAAATTGCTGACAGACAGGACACGCAAGACAAGAGACAGGGACTGTGAAGAACACAAGAGGTGGGTGAACACCATACTTAGGATAAGGGTGTGGACCTTGCAAAACCCATGGATGTCAAGCTGGGTGACAGTGACAATTGAGTTCTCATCCACTGGATTGTCATCACTGTCACCTCACTGTGCCAAGAACCTTCGTGAGGTGGACTCTGTTTGTCACAAAATCTCACCAATGCAACACTGATATATAGACTGTATTTATATACCATATATCATGGACAGAGGTAAATCAAAAATAAAAAAGATAGCTGGGTGCACGAGACCCAGGATAAAAAAGTGCCCAATCCTGGTAGGCACACTGGTGCCAGGACTGGAAAATGACAGTGTAGAATCCTCAAAATACAGAAACATTCCTACAATGGGGCCAGGCCAGGCTCAGGGAGAAGATGGCACCCCATTGTAGAAGGAAGCAGCAGTCCACAGAAACGACAAAAATTGAATGGCCAAAGAAGAGCCATAAAGACGACAGAGTGGACTATTGAGGATAAGAAAGAAATTATGTATTGTTACTATTATGTAAAAAGCCCAGACTTTCCAGACACAAGATATACCAAATGATTGAGAGAAATTAGAAGAAAGAAAAACACTTTCACAGGAAAAAGTGTCACAAGCTTCAAATAAAAATTTGTTTTCATTAATACGACATACTTTTGAAAAACAATATATACATCAAGAAACGTTGATCTCTTTGGAAAAAGAAGCCTCTGAGGAAGTGAGAAAATATAAACAACAAAACCTAGAGATATTTGAAAAATATAAAAAAAGAAATATGGACATGGGAAAGAAAGAGAAATTTAATACGGTGCAATATTTATGCAAAGGAGAAAGCCAAGTTAATTAATATAGAGAAGACAGTCTCAAATATATTTAAAGAGAAATACAGGCAAAGGCATCTAGACATAGAACATTTCACAATAAAAAGATTAATAACACAGAGATGTAATGCAGAAAATATGATTAGTAAAGCAGAAGTTAAAGAAATAGAAGTTGAAGTTATGGAGTGCCTGTGAAGTGAAGGATTTATTGTAGAAGGTCTAAAACAGACTACATCACAGCATGATGGAGTGAGATCCCAGAATAAGGAAAAGCAAGAAGATCAGGATACATGTAAAGAAGAAATATAGACACTGGAAAGGGAAAGAGATTAATTAATATTTATACAAAGGAGAAAGCAAATCTAATACAAAAAGAGCAGCACCAAAGATATTTGAAGAAAAATATAGGCAAAGGAATCCTGATATGGAAAACTTTACAATACAAAAAATAAAAAGACTAAGAGGAAAAGTAGAAAAAGAGATTAGTAATGGAGAAGTCAAAGAAATACAAATTGAGGTAATGGAACAGCTGCAAAGAGAAGGATTCAGTGTAGAAAATCAAATGCAGAAAGCACCACAACAGGATAGAGCAATGGATATCTAGAGTAAGGGAAAACCAGTGGAACAGGAAGTAACTGGTCAGGTGCCATATCAAGATATTTTGGATCCTTCCACAGGAAACCAGTATAAACATTCATTTTAAGTTAGACAGCAAGGAAAAGAACAGGAAACTGTGGAAACTCTAATGCAGTCAATGTTGAGGAGTCATAGTCCAGTGAGTTCCCATATGACAGAACAACAGATGACACAGGATGAAATTGAAGAGAATGTGAGACAGGAAGATGCTATAGAACTTTCTATAGAATGCCTGTAGGAAACGGAAAACAAGGGAAGTGCCCTCAGTATGGAAGAAAAGGTTAAGAGATGAGTTGCTTGATTTAATAGACAGACAGATATATCAAGATCAATGAAAGACGTAGACTGCAGAAGTTTAATAAAACCCCAAAAGTCAGAAGGTTGATAAAACAAATGAACACAGTAATTAGGACTGTCCATAGAGATCCATGCGATATAACAAAAGTAAACAGAATATATTACTGTGCTGCTAAATTAATAACTGATAAAGTTCTACCATAGGAACACAGGGTAGCGAGGGAAAGGAGGAGGTGAAAGTGAATACCATCATGGAAATATCAAAAAGAGAAAACTATAAAGCAGCTAAGACAAGAAGTGTCATTGTTAGAAGATTATAGAAGAGGGAATAGATCAACAAAAATACCAAGAAAGATAGATGTGATAAAAGCAATGTGCAGTATTACAACAGACCAGGATCTATTATGTACTATTGGAGATAACAAACTAAACATTTCAAAACAGGCGGAAAGACTTAGAAGATACGAAGATAAATATAAGGGAAAAGCACAAAATAAGCAATGTATTGATGACCCAAAAACGTTTTATAGAGAGTTGGGATATAATGTAAAAGGAATTGAAAGACCACCAAAAAAAGAGGAAGTAGATACATTTTGGAGAATTATCTATGAACATCCTGTGGAATATAACAAAGATGCTAAATGGATAGAAGAAGTAAAAGAAAGAATAAGAAGTTAAAAGGTACAGGATATGAAATGGGATGAAATAGCCAGAGAGATTGAAAAAAAGTAAGAAAAGGCTCTAAATGGAAAACCCCAGGCCCAGATGCAGTACCTAAATTTTGGCTTAAAGTATTAACTTGTTTGCACGAGGATCATGCCATGAGTAAGAACTATTTATATGCACACCCTGAATGGACACCATACTGATTAACAACAGGAAAAGCAATGCTCTTACTTAAGAGTCAACCTGAAATCTACCCGAAAAATGATAGACCAATAACTTGTCTTCTGACGACGTATAAACTATACATGGGAATTGAAGCCGACAGAGTTTATTGTCATTTAGAAGAAAACTCAATTATGGCAGTAGAACAAAAGAGCAATAAAATAAAGTCATATGGAACAAAGGATCATTTGTTGTTAAGCAAAGTTATAGTGGAGAACTGTAAGAAGGGGAAGAATCTAAGTATGGTATGGATTGATTACAAAAAAGCATTTGATATTATCCCACATTCATGGATAAAAGAGTGCTTAAAATGTATAAGATACACCCTATACTAATTGACTACATTACAGTAACCATGAAACAGTGGCAGACCATTTTGAAATTAAGCCATGATAAAGGACAGATTATCATCCCGGGGATAAAAATCCAAAGGGGGATATTCCAGGGAGACTCTCTGAACTATTGCTATTCTGCCTTGCCATTAATCCATTAAGCTGTTTACTTAACAGCTTAGGCCATGACTACAGTTTGGCTTCTAGAAAAAAACAAAGTTTAATGACTTCTCATCTTCTATTTGTCGATGATTTAAAACTGCGTAGCTCATCAGATGAAGAACTGAAAGTACAGCTGCAGGTTGTCAAAACTTTTTCATATGATATTGGAATGTCATTTGGGCTTCATAAATGTGCAAAAGCAACCTTTAAAAAAGGAAAACTGCAGCACCAGGAAAACATCAGTTTGGGACAAGAATGTGATATAAAAGAACTTGAGCAAGAGGGAGTGTATAAATACTTGAGAATGATGAACGATCAGCAATAAAACATGAACAAATGCGAATAAAGCTCAGTAAGGAGTACTTTAGAAGACTTAAATTAATCCTGAAAACAGCACTGACATCTAGGAACAAGATCCAAGCCATAAATCAATTTGCTCTTCCTGTCCTAACTTATAGTTTTGGAGTGACTGACTGGCTCCAAAAAGTGTTGGATAGATTGGATATTAAAACAAGAAGGATGCTTCATGCTCACCAAATGATTTATAAAAATCAGTGTATACCAAGATTATATATTCCCCATTTCGAAGGAGGGAGGGGGCCTCCTTGAAATTGATTACATGTATAGATCTGCAATCGTGGGACTACACACATATCTGCTGACCTCACAGGATCCAAATGTAGTGAAAGTTATGAAACATGAGGAGAATAAATCTAAGATGACATATCTGCTTAATTTAGCAGAAGCATATCAACATCAAGCAGGAATGGAAATCAAACCAGAAGTAGATAAAAATCAGACAGCAACTGAATGTGCCAAAAAACAAAAGAAAGAATATAAGGTGAAGGACCAGATGAGAAGGCAAGAAATGTGGAAAAAACATAAATATAGTTGCAAGTATAGAAAACTTCTGGAAGAGCCTCCCGTTGATCAAGAACGAATGCAGGAATGGTTACGGAGAGGTGAATTCACATCAAGAAATGAAAGGTTATATTGGCAGCCCAAGACAGTGGGCTACCTACATGTTGGTTTACAAAGTCCATTGAATATGTGGGTGAAACAGACATATGTAGGTTTTGTAAAACCGAATTGGAAACAGTCACATACCTTGTTGCTTGTTGCAATGCACTAATGGCAGAGGGACTGTATATGGTGAGACTGTTACACTGGAGATTGTGCAAACATTATGGTATCAAAGTGGCTGAAAATCACTGGAAACCTGAGCCACAAAGAATCATAGAAAATGATGAAGTTTATATCACATGGGATCGCCCAATACCAACAGTTCAAAAGATAGATGCTAGAAAACTTGATATAGTGGTCCAAGAAAAGAAGACAAAAGTAGCATTGATCATTGAAATTGTCACACCTAGTGACTACAGTGTATTGCATACGAAGAGACACAAAGTCATAAAATACCTTGATCTGCAAGCAGAACTGAGAGCCATGTAGAAAAAAAGATACCCAGATAACTCAAATAGTAGTAGGAGCAACTGGTCTTATAAAAAATAATTTACAGTCGTATTTATATATGTTACCAATTCATGTAACACCATACGAATTGCAGAAGGAGTCATTACTGGGCACATTGCGGGTGCTGCGAAGAGCACTTTTGGCTAACATCAAAGAGTGAAGCAATACTAATTTCATGAACTTTAATCGTACTTTGAATTAGGAATGGGGTCCATTCCCATCATGGTATTAGAAACCCAAAAGACTTAGAGAAATAAAAAATGTCAATGGCAGCAATGTCTGAACTCTGCATCTCCTTGTGTTGTTGAGTACAATGATGGAGAGCAGTTTCTCCATCTGGCATAGGTGTGCATCAACAGTGCAGCCCACAGTCCTATGCCTCATCCCCAGCAGTTCTTCTTAGGTTATATAATCACCCACTCTGCAACAGCTTCCAGTGGGAACCACCAGCCTTTCCTCTGGGGCAGAATTACCTGAGGGGTCAGGTAGTGCAGGGGGAACACAATGCATGGTACCAGGCTGTGGCTCAGACATGCTGGGCCTTTGTGCCATAGCCATCAGAGTGGGAGCAGGTGGATCCCATGGCCCTGGCCTACCCTGCTGTGTTGTGGGGGAAGGAAAAAATAAAAAAAGAACAAAAGAAAATATAAGGGTTGGAGTCAGAGATTGCACAAGTTGTCTTATTGCTTGTTTAGGCTGAGGAGGGTGGTCTTCCAGGTCTGGGTTCTCACTTTTGTATTTGTAGACAGCAGCTTATTTTGCTTAATGTATAACCTAAAACACTCACTGTAATCTCCAGCAACAGCTCACATGCACACAAACTGACACTCCCAATTTAGCTGCAGTGAGAAGAGAGCCCCTTCCAATTTAAGGTACACAGACTGTAGAACACAGTACTTATCATGGCACAAGTTTAATTTCACAGGATTGCAGGTGAACTTATAGTAGATGATGTCAACAGGCAAAGTGGGAGACAAGAAGTTGGGATGCCTGCATGAAAGAGATGTGTAGGCTTGTGCAATTCTCAAAAAAACTGACAAGCTATGCCATTGGAGAAGTAACTGTGTGATACTTACTTCTGCTCTTCTGTGTAGACACACAAACACACACACACAGTCGATTGCAGTGAGACTAGAACCTCTATCTATCTAAAGACACAGACATCAGAGCTTATCAAATGTGCCACAGCACAAGTCTGATTTTGTCAGGACTGCAGGTGAACTTATAGTAGATGACATTAACAGGCCATGTGGGAGATCAAATGTTTGGAGGCCGGCACAGGTACATTGTTTCATAGTTTCATCTGAGGCTAGTTGCCTAATAGCAGTAGGCTATTTGGAAGCTTAGCTGTGTAACAATATATGTACCCTGACTGAGCATACTTGGCTGTTTGACTTTTGCAACGCAAGGTTGTGAGCACCAGCAAGTGGCCCTAATCATGAGTGAGCACACAGCATTATGTATAACACTTTGTATTGTGGTTGATATATGTGTGGAAAAGATAATGAGACCCCAGGATTGTAGTGCTTGTTTCAGGTGATTTGGGGGGGGGGGGGCAAATTAATGTACTGTAAGAAAAATATATTACTATTATTATTATTATTGTCATAACATGTTTTATTTATATATATATATATAGTTATATATATATAGAGAGTTAAAGCAGGAGAAAGTATGCTTGTGCTACCAGCTATAACTCATTCCAAACCTTTCGGGTCCAGAAAATGAATCAAAGTTTCAAAGGTGGTGGTGTCTCCATATTCACAAAGGATATACATACCTCCAGACTAGTAGCCCAGCATAGCACATCGGAGATACTTTAGGTACAACTAACAGTGGGTAAGATGTCAATTTATGTCATAGCTTGCTATTGGTCCCCAACCATTTCCCAAGATTCTCATTTCACATTCCTAAGCACCCTGGAAACTATTAGGGTCCAGCCCAACATTATCATACTGGGTGACTTCAACTACCCTTCCATCAACTGGGAAAACTACTCATGCACTAATACACTTGCCCAACACTTCCTGGAATTCATTAATTTCAATTCGCTGCACCAGCTCATTCTTACCCCTACTAGATGAAGCAGCATCCTTGACCTGGTTATTACTAACAAGGGCAACCATTGCTCAACAACAATAGTCAATTCCTCCCTGGTTAGATCCGACCACAAACTAATTACTATGGAAATCCACATCTCACCCACAATACCAGCAAAGGTAACCACCATGAAAAACTTCTCCAAAACTGACTTTGAGCTCCTAAAAACAGAGGTGGCTAACTTCATGGCACCCATGCAAATGGAAAATAGGTACACAACTGCCGAATCATACACCAATGCACTGTACGGACACGTACATAAATGCATGGAATTAGCCATACCAAACAGAACCAAGATGCTCTCCTCCAAAAAAAATGGAAGCCAATCTGGTGGTCCCCTGCCATTAACAAACTTTACAACAGAAGGAAGAAACTGTTGCAGGAAAAGGTGAATTCCCAAGACTGGAAAAACTCCCTTATTAGCCTCAACAAAATGTTGAGATCCCTCATCAAAGCCTCTAAAGCTAGCTATGAAGGCAGAATTGTGGCAGACACTAAAAACAACCACAACACCTTCTACAGTTATATCAAGAATATCCACGGCAATACTCAGATTTGCCCTGAGTTACTGCACAATGGTACCTCCTATACTGAGCCAACAGATATTGCCAACATATTGGCTGACAGATTCAGTGCCAACTTTAACCCTCCCCCCAAAAGGACCAATCACAAAAGTGGAAGAATGCCAGGAACCCCACATTACTGCAGCACAGGTTAAAGCTGCATTGTCAAAGGCCACAAATACAGCTTCCATGGGACCCAACAATATCCCTGGCTGTGTTCTACATGAACTACAAAGTGAACTGTCACCACACCTATGTGCCCTGTTCAATCACAGCCTCACCTCAGGCTTTGCCCCTACAGAATGGTGCACTGCTACAGTCATCCCTCTCCATAAAGGGGGAGCGACTATAGACCCTGGGAATTATCGCCCCATTAGCCTGATGAGTCTGATATATAAGGCTATGGAGTGCATCATCATGGACCTAATAAACAAGGATATAGGGAATCTCCAAACTCTGGTTCCCATGCAATTTAGTTTTGTGAAGGGTAGATTATGCCTGCTCAACCTGGTTGACTTCTTTGAGTCAGTCACCAGAGCTGTTGATGAGGGCAAGGTAGTTCATACAGCCTACCTTGAACTGCCGAAGGCCTTTGATACCATTCCTCACTCAGGAATTATTGATAGACTCACCAAACTAAACTAGGCATCAACCCCTATATCACTAGGTGGTTTGCAAATTGGCTCACAGATAGAACCCACAGTGTGAAAGTAGCAGACTTCAAGCCAGACTGCTAACTAGTCATGAATAGAGTCCCACAGGGATCGGTCCTGGGTACTCTCCTGTTTGGCATCTACTTCTCAGAAGTCCAGACCAACATGGGGGGACTCTGGATGACCAGGTTCACTGACGGTTGCAAGCTGGGAGCCATTATTAATTCCCCAAGTGATGTAGACATCCTACAGAAGGGCCTCACTGAGACCAATGACTGGTGTCAAAACCATGGCCTTAAGCTTAATGCCAAAAAATGCATCATCATTCCCTTTGGGAAAAACTCAGTTCCCAATAATTACCCATTAAGGGTAGCCCACTGAATATTGAAGGCATTATTAGAGATCTTGAGACATAGGTTGACAGCAACCTCTCCTTCGACCACCACATTGCCACTGTGATCAGAAAGTCCTTCTATGTGGCACATCTTATTACCAAGGGTGTTGCACCCAGGAAGAAAGAGGTCATCATCTCTCTCTACTCTTCCCTCATTAGACCAATCATAGAGTATAATGCCACATTTGGCATGTACCTCACTAAACACCTGCAACAGCTGGAAAGGCCACAAAAGTACCTCACAAAGAGGATCCTAGGCCTTAAACACATGCCTTACATTTACAAACTCAAAAATCTCCAGCTTTTCTCTGTCTAATATCATCTATTAAGAGGCGATCTCTGCTTGACTTACAAAGCCATGTCTGACCCAGCCCTGTTAGAAATGTAAGACCTAAAGAAATCCCAATCCCTCCGCACCACATGCTCCAGGGACCTCAACCTCATTACCACAATCAACAGAACATGCTGGAGGGACAAGTTCATAACCCAGAGACTGCAAATGCCCTGGAATAGACTTCCCATACATGTCAAGCAGAATACCTCACTGGCCCTTTTCAACAGAAATTTTGATGAGTGGATGAGAAATAGAAAGTTCATCCCAGGGATCAGTCCAGTGGCTCTACTTGAGAGAGGCACCAGGAACTAATACTGGCATGATGCCAGGGCACATCTTTGGGCTAGGCTTGTAAAGGCTCCAGGGCCATTGGCCTTATATACACCTATGAGCCTATGAACCTAAATATATATATATATATATATATATATATATATATATATATATATATATATATATAAAATATTATATTATATTACATTGTGCCCTTAGTTTGCAGTATTTCCACATGTAGTTTTATGTCATACAAAGGAACTAGGCAATAAACAGCAATAATAAAATACCATTTATACAATTCCATAGCACGAGTGTTGGATTTGCACAATGGTTAACAAAGTGTACACTCATGCAAGCTAGACCTGTTTGCGTGCAGGGAAGCAGTGCACAAATAAAAGGCACATTGCTAATGCTTGCTACTATACCTCAGTCCCATGTGTACTCCAGGCTGGCTTTTTGCAATGGCTAACAGCATTAATTGAATGTATCCTTTTTCTATTTTGGGGAGTCTGCTTTCTAGTAAATCCAGTTTTCCCGTTTCCACAATGTTGCACATTGTGCAAGCAAGATAAACTTAGCCAAATATTTTTTGGGACATGATGCTTCATGCAAAACTGGAATTAAAAGAAGACACTTAGGAAAGGATAGCAAAACTAAGGAGCACATTTGCAAAGTATGTACAAGCATAGTAAAACTAGATAGTATAGATCATGAATGTCTACATATGTCAGGATTATAGCCCCCATACCAATACAGCTTCAGAAAACAGAAGGGATGCCCTAGTCCTCTTCGCCAGACAAACAGCTTTGCATCAATGAAATGGAAAGTCATTCTTCACACAACCAGCTGAATCAGAATGTATACTGCTCTCAAACCATCAGCTGTGATTTCTACATTTTATTATCTTTACTAAATTTGTACACAGAGCAATTAGTGATTACACAACTTGTCATAATTCTGCTTACAAATATACAGCTCTGTGTTACCTGTCTGTGTTTCTTGATCATTTATCAGTTAGCTAACACAAGCAGAATGTGTAAGCCATTCTATATCATTGGCCTTAACATGTGACAGTATAGTAATTAACTGGCAATAATATGATATGCATTTGCCAACAAACAAAGTCCAGGTTGGATGGCACAAACACACACATACAGTTTTTTTTTTTCGGGGGGATAGCATAGCTGAGTTACTGTTAGGGCAAGAATAAGGGTACACTCCTCTTTTGGGAGGGGTGTAACAAGGCTCAGTTACTATTATGACACAAACAAGTCAGAAGTCTGAAACTGCAATGTGTATCATCACTTTCTAACTTCTGTCTTGATTTTTCAGTACTAAGGTATGATGCTAAAATGAGGCCATGCAGGGAACATCGGAATTCTTCAGAGGTAAGACTGTGTGAATCTGTCATGCCTGAGGCCAAATAATTACTAATAAACAAATATAAGTGAAATAAGTGGCTGGTGTCACATGTTAGGGTACTTTCTGTACAAATCTACTAGTATTTACTTGCTTACTGTACCAAGTTAGGAAATACAAGGATATGTCATAATATTATTAAACAATGCACTCTAGGTTCTGGACTTATCTTGCAAATGCAGCAGTTGGCACACCTTTAGTTAAGGGCTGTATCTATCTGATGCAAGCAGTACATAACCAATACATGGGGAGGTAAAGGTTGTGTGAGTTGCCTGGCATCAATTTTACTATCTGTATGTGAGTAGGAAAAAGGTATTAAGTACCTAGGTGGTCACGGAATGTGCTATGCATTATCTCTTAGCCAAAGTAAGGGCATACTGAGCACACCTGCCTATAGGGACAGCAGCTGGGGGTTCTTCCTCCGAGTCCTCTTTTGACTGTATCTGTGGTGACCTAGGCATTGGTGTGGGGATATGTGCCCCTACTACTTGCTGATCCTGCTGCAGCTATTTCCAAAGGATCAGATTGTGGAGCATAGCACATACTGTGAATATTTGTGTACATGTGCATGGATTATACTGCATGGCTCCACTGGGTATATCTAGGCACTGGAATTGTGACATCAGAAACCCAAACACATGATCTATGATGTTTCTAGTTTGAGTGTGTGCCTCATTATGGCATTCTTCCATCAGTTTGTGTCACTTCTGATGGGTGTCATCAACTTTGCCCCAGAGCATAGTTAGCATCCCCCAGTAAATGGCCCTGTGGAATGTCCCCTCTAACAAACATCAGGTACAGCTGTGATGTGTGCTAGATTTGGGAATCATGATAGCTGACAGGGTTGCCAGCACATACATTCAAGAGAATCCCCTGTGCATCACACACAACTTGGCAGTTGATGGAGTGTTATCCCTTGTGGTTAATGTAGATTCTACCCTGCTCACCATGTGTACATGAGTGCAATTTGTGGCACCCAGTACTTTAGGTTAGTGTACTACACTGTAAAACAGTTGCATTTTGCTGGCTTTCTCTTCAGAGTTACTGGGAAAATATGCATTCACTGGCATGTGTGAGCATACCATCCAGAAACTGGTGGAGGATCCTGGAGGCTGATGCCTGTGACACATGCATCATGTCCAAAGTTGGTCTTTGAAAAGCACCAGTAGCTAATATTCTAAGGGCTACACATACCTTAGGTTCCACTGGGATGGATTCCCCTCATATGGCTATGGCTCTGAGTTGGGGGTAGCAGATCTCACAGAGTTCTTATAATGTGTCCCTGTCCACCCTATAGACCTCTACAATCTCCAGCTCATGTTGCTCCTGGAAGGTTACCCTGGGTCTGAACACTCTTCTCCCTCTTGGCCTAGGCCTATTGTCAGTAGCACCAGCAGCACTGGCTTCAGCTTCTATCACATGCAGATGTAGAAGAGCTGCAGCAGCCCTTAGCATTTTGTCAGTTAAAATGTGTTTATCTCTACTCCAATAGTTTTGAAGGATAAAGGAAAAACCAGGATGTAGGCTTAGGCTACATGGATATTTTATACATCGTTGAATTGTGCCACCATGTTGGATTGGCTGATTAACAAGCAATTCCCCTGTTTATTTTATAAAAAGCATCCATAAGACAAACCTGTTAATTGCTCATTAGTGCCCTATGTGCAGCTATGTGCACATTCGTTTGCCTTTGCGCAATTTTGCATAAATAAGATAAGCAAAGGCAAAATTGATATGTCCTCTGTTCTCGGGATATTGAGCAAAGATGAAACATAAAAAGGGAAGGAAAGGTTGCATAACCTGGAGTCGAACACAGGACCATTCATATTCCATCTCCAACACATACATGCACTGCCATAGAAATAGTTACATAACAACACTGAGAAACCTGCCATTCATTCCTCTGTTTCTCATGGTTGCACTAAGTGTAGCATCATGCAAACAAGGATGAAAACGTAAATTTTAAATTAATGCAGACAGATTTGATACATTTTAATGAATAATAAAGAGGATGACACAGAACTTAGGAATTGTGCACTTCTTCCATGCACTTTCACCCTTCACAGCCCTATATGTTCACCTCTGCAAGTGTACCTAGCATACCCCCCTAATGTCAGCATTCACTGTTGCCATGCATTCAACATGAACACTGTGGAAGTGCCTACATGAAGTGAACATACCTACACAGTTACTCTTTTTTGAGATTCAACAATTCTATTGAGTTTTTACCTCATTTGCATCTTCACTAATGCTGACAGCAAGGAATCTACATGGTTAGTGACCGTGTAGGCAGGGAAGCTGCACGGGAGCCCAATGCTGTAAAAGAGGAATACTGTCATCTATCAGCTACATCTTCCATATGCATACATTACAGTATAATTCTCTTTTTCATGGAGGTCTACACATTCTAGCATCCTGCATTACTTAAAATATATACTTCATTTGGGGGTGGGGATTGAAGCTGCATTTATGTCATGGCACTTAAGAAGAGATTATTCTGATTGTTACACTAAATTTTTAGCATCCATCTTGTGTAATTAGGTCAAAATATGTGTGGTGTTGCATGTTAAGGGCAGTTCTCTACAAATATAAGAGTTTTTACTTGCTTTTGTTTCCATGTATACTCCTCTCATTGGTTGTATTCGAAAAGTTTTGGATTTCACGGCCAACGAGTCTACACCATTGCTTTACAGGTTGTTGAATTGCTCCACTGTGTTGATTTGCTTCATTCTCATGAAATTCAGCTACTTATGCTGTAATTTGCATGCCATGAATGTTTCTGTATTTGTGTGTGTGTTCACCACTGTGAATCTAAACGTTTTCCCGGCTGTGTGCGCATCACACTGCAATGTGCACACAGTAAAAATTATCGTGTAAGCTTTATTGACTTCCCCTGTAAATCCTGTTGCTGGGTGTGATACACTAATGGCAGGGGGCTTGTATACTGAAAGGCATAATGATGTGATAAGATTGTTGCACTGGGGATTGTGCAAACATTACAATACTAAAGTAGCTGAGAAGCATTGGAAACATGAGCCACAAAGCATCATAGAGAATGATAAAGTATATATTACGTGGGATCACCCATTACCAACAGTTCAAAAAACAGATCCGAGAAAAACAGATAATATAGTTCATGAAAAGGAGACAAAAGTAGCATTGATCACTGAAATTGCTACACCCAGTGGTTATAGTGTCTTGCATAAAGAAAGACACAAAGTCATAAAATACCAGGTTTTGTAGACACAAATGAGGACAATGTGGAGGAAGAATACCCAGAAAGTTCTAATAGTAGTAGGAGCCATGGGTCTCATAAATAAGAAATTACAGCTGTATTTAGATACACTACCAACACATGTGACTCTGTATAAATTGTAGATGGAGGCAGTTGTGGGCATATTGTACATGCTGGAAAGAACACTTTTGCTTAACATCAAAGACTGAAGCAATTCTAATTTCACAAACTGTGATCATATCTTGACTGAGGAATGAGGCTCATTCTAGTCATGGTATAAGAAACCCACAAGACTTGGAGAAATTAAACTGAGGTGTTCTTGTTTAGATAGGTTACACAACCATAGTAATCAGGACATTCTACATTTATTTTTAAAGTGATCCCACCTAACTTTGTTTTAGGCATTGCATTTTGCTTGGGAGGTGAAGTCTGTAATTTCTCCTTTGATGTAAATGATGGTCTATTCCACTTTGAACAATAAATGATCTCATTTCCAATGCAGTCATTTGGAATTAGAGTCCTGTAGTTAATGGAGAGGATGGCACGATCTTATAAAGTTCCAACACTGTAATCAACAGATTGCACTGATTCCAAATGAAATCTGTTTATCAAGCAGGAATTAAACCAGATAGCTACATCTTGGGGATAGTCTGAGTATAAAAGACCCTCCATACATCAACTGGTTGGATAGCATCCACTGACCATTGCAACTCCCTTGAACATCTTGAGTAAAGGGACCCTACTGACTGGTAACATATCCAGAGCATGATTTATTACTACGGTGGAATTATCCCCTCATCCTTACCCTGAGATGTGTAATTTATTTGGTTTGTGTCTCTTCCTTTTACTTTGTAGAGACTTCACACAGGCTCTGCTTGACTTACAAAGCCATGTCTGACCCAGCTCTTAGAAATGCTATGTCTAAAGAAATCCCAATCCCTCCACACCACATGCTCCAAAGACCTCATCCTCATTACCGCAATCAACAAATCATGCTGGAGGGACAGGTTCATAACCCAGAGACTGCCCATGCTATGGAATAGACTTCCCATACATGTCAAGCAGAGCACCTCACTGGCCCTATTCAAGAAAAATCTTGATGAGTGGATGGGAAATAGAAAATTCACCCCAGGGATCACACCAGTGGCTTTACTCGACAGAGGCACTGGGAACTAAGGTCGGGTGGCATGATGCCAGGCTAACCCTATGGGCTAGGCTTGTAAAGGCTCCAGGGCCATCAGCCTAGTGCACACCTATGAACCTATGAACATAACCTTCACTGAGATCACAGAAACTGGCTAGTGTAATATTCCCTCCTACTGAGCTCTGTGAAACAACCAACCACCACCCAGAATTGTCCCAAAATATATCAAACATTACCAAATAGGTAGTGGAGGGTCTATATTAAAATCGCAAAGAGGAATTACATTGAACGCCTCTTCAGCGACACATAAAAACTGAATGCACTAAACCGCGAATGGTCAAAACAGCGATTTCTTTCCCTGGGAAAGAAATCGCTAGCACAAAACACACAATTTAAAACATAACTAAGTGGGGGGCTTAGCCCCCCCCACACCTCCCAATGGCAGGGCTGTGCCCCCCACACCGCCCTAACTAAACTTACCAACTCCGAGATTGCACTACAGTGGGGGTAAAGTGCAATGTTATGGCTCAGGCCAAGCGATTTTTTTTCCCTGGGAAAAAAATCGCTGGCTTGAGCCTTTATTTTCAGACTTCAGGCTATATGTGTCAGCGAAATGGCATTCACTGTAATGCCATTTCGCTGATTTAATATAGACCTGTAGTTGATGTGTGTTAGTATAGCAATCCCCGTTCTAGAAGAAGTAGAACTTGCAAACAACTTAGTTCCCTTCTAGTAAGTAAATATTTTCTCTTCATATTTGCATTTCTTTGTCTCCTGAAGAAGTATATGAAAACCATACCTTTGTAAAATTACCAGCACAGCATCAGCTTTAATGACACTATGCTTTGACATTCCAGGATATTAATTTACATTCCTGGAAAGAACTATGTCTGTGGGCCTATACAGCACCATTCCTCACTGAAGAAGGTTAGTTTCCAGTAATGCTGTGCACAGTCATGCCTTTCAAACAGACTGACTTATGAAGCCCACAAATAGAATGGGTCTAGTGACCCAAAGACTCTACTACCTCCCCACTTGGAGAGTCAATATCAAAATTTGCCACAGGGTAGGAACCAAGGGGATGACAAGATCTCCTATACCTCTCAACCATCTCTGACTTTCAGGGACATCCTTGATTTTGGCTCAAATTTTAGTTCTGCCCCTCTTAATCCAGCCTTAAATATGTGACTTTTGGACAAAAGCTGGTGAATTACACTTAACAAATAATGATAATAAAGATGGCTATGGACTTATTTTACTTCAGAACATTTATATTTATTCACATTCTCTTATTCTGTCAAGGTCTCAAGTTAACAGTAGTAATATTTTAAAACATGTCCCTGATTATTTTTGGATTTGTCCCAGATTCTGTCAAAGATTGTCCCTGATTTGTTGAGTGCTATGATATCCCCATGTATTTGGTAATTTTCCCTATAATAGTTAGACAATTGTATCACTGGGACTCATTGAAGAACTTGTGAACCTGCATGCAGTATGACCCCATAGTACCATAAATAACATAAACTGAGAACCTCACCAAGAAAGTACACCTAATAAGCTAAAAGGAAGAATAGTAACATTGTAATGAACTCAGTATAGCATTGTTATATGTCATAGAATAACGTACGTGGTAATTCAGCAATATGAAACAAGCCCAACTGCTTTGAGCATAAAACATCACTTAGTGACTTCTTCACATGAAAAATAGACATTGCACTCATCTAAACTCTAGCGTCCCAAATACCAAGAGCTTTTCACTTTCAGACCGTATGCTATTAGCTGTTAATCATTTATATATATGTAAAATATAACTCAGCCCTATAAAAGTGATCTTTAATGTTCTGCTAAGTTTCTAAATGAGCTGGATGCATGAATAACAGGTAAAATAAAAGAGCTGCCACCATAGGCGTGCTGTTTCATCTAGGATCTAGGAATCTGGGGTTGTTGGAATAATGAGTAAGATTAAGTAGGGAGGATGGGAGTCCAGAAGAATCAGGTGCTTCCATTTGATCATGCTTTCAGGCTTTTAACCTTCAGGTATCATATTCTAATGCAGCTGGTATAAAACCCACATCAACCCAGGCAGGAAAAAAAAAAGCAAATCTGTAGACCACATTCTAGTCTCATAGTGTATCATCATTAGTAATGGCATACTGAGTAACAACCCCCCCCCCCAAAAAAAAAAGGAAGTCAGACTTTTTTCAGCATTCCCTATCATATCATCTAGTCATCCCAAAACAGGATCCCATATTACAACAGTGTCAAAAGAAGAAAATAAACATTAATAAACCGAAAATAAAACATAGACTTGGCCCAGGTCAAGTTGTCTTGTTTTTTTTCCCATAGAGTTCTGTAATGCCATGCTGTAGTTTGGAGGAGGAACGGTGTCCTGGCAGGTCTGCTCTAATACCTCATTCTCCTCTGCTTTAATTTCTGCCACAGACAAAGGTCATTTCCAGAGCTACATCATTATCACTGTTAGAAATAAAATTGGCTAGATGGCCATATCTGTTATTATGCTACCATGAGTGGAGGAAGAGGTGATGTGCAGAAGAGGAAGGTTTTCATATTTGTGTCCTCATTTCCCTACCACTCTTTGGGTGGGAAGTTTATTTGGTAAAGTGGAAGTAGGTCCAGCTGTCTTTTATAATTATGCTTTTCACTTGGAAAGGGATGGGTTTTGCATTATTTTTTTGTTGTCTTTTTTACTTATTGAGACATCTTATGGGGTAATCTGGAGGATGTCAGCATAGGTATGGGTTCTATCCTGACTTTTGCAGCCTGAGGAAAAGCTCTTCTTTGTTAGGAGATCAAAGTTGGATTTGTTAAGCCTCCTAGATCACATATTGTGTAATGGGAAAATGGATACTGACCAAATACCCTAGACCTTAGCATCTTCTATGGCAAAGCACCATCAACCTTCACTTTACATGTAGCTTACTAATATAGTTAGGGGTAATGTGTATGTTAATGCCAGTTATTTTTAAATTGTTTCCATGTTCATTATCTTTGTGTATTACATATGCTCTGCATGTAGTGACATGTATGTAACTACTCATGTTCCTGGAATTAATCCTGTCAGCCCTTTCTATAACAAGCTGTCTTGGCCCGTCACATCAAGCACAGATCTTACTTAATGAAAGTGATTGGATCAGCATCCTCTATATTCTCAAACAAACCAATGATATGTTGATTATTTCTGCAGGGATGATTGTTTTTTTCAGATCCTCTATTTTAACCTCTAGTAGCTGTGAAAGAACTTGCAGCTCCAGAAATACTGTTGGAGTGAATGGTGCCTATAGCCTTCTGTTCAATGAGATCATCTTGGTACTTAGCTATGGCAACATTAATATTTTGCAACTGCTTGCTATGCTTTGCTGAAATTATCTTGCTTTACTGTACACCAAGAGCTGTTATTTTTAGTAAATCTGAAAGGGATTCCAGACTTTCTCACATAGTTTGAGGCTCGTCAGTCACTGTCATGTTGTCCACCACAATCTTACAGATGGATCTGCAGATGTCTTGTCATCCCCACATAGAATTGCAGATAATTAAGTATTCTTTAGAGCTGATAACAAATAAATACTTTTAGATTTTGCTGGATTATGCATATGCTACACACACAATACTTGTGTTATGGGACAGGTGACACATCCTGCTGGATATGAAAACGTGCACTCGAGTGAGTAGCTTGGAAATCATTACATCTCCATGTGCATCCCTGTATGCATCCCTGTTTTTCATGGGATTGTTGTATGAATAATTACTATATTAAATAAAGACACATGCCTTTTAATCTTTCGGTACTGGTAGATGCTAAGGAAGTCATGCCAGTTGTATTTGACCAACACTGGAATTTTGTTAGGAATGTGACCAAACAATCCATTGAGTCTCCCTTGAAAAACATCCTCAAGCAAAGTAGGATCTGCCTGCTTAGTCACATATGTCTAGTCAGCAGTATGCAATTACACAGGTGGTCATTCAAATAGCTTTACTGTGGTTTAATGGATAGCTTTGTTTAGATAGCTGTGCTCCGGTGACCACAGATTATTATGCTAAGATGCATATGCCTGAAAGGTTTTATAAAACTTACTTCTTGTTCTTCTTACCTCACACATCTGCTGTGCATTAAACATACCATCAATCTAGTGTTATTCCTGGTAAGAGCAAATTTATTAAAACTTTTTGCCAGTGCAATTTGAAGCGTCTAATGCAATGGGTTGTTCAAACTATGCTAACATAGCTACTTACAAAACCTGAAGCACTTTAAAGTGTTTTTTTAGACTTCCATATACCACGGTTTGATAAACTTAATGATGTAGTTGTTTTCCAAGTATTTGCTTTTAAGATATTCTGTGCACTTTCAAAATAACAGTTATTCAAAATGAAATGGCAATAGTACAGCTTTTAGACTTCTGTGTAACATTTTATCTATAACTTCATAATGCAGTCTCAGCATTCACTTTCTTATTGTTCTCACATGAGAAGTATACATTTTGATAAATGCTAGCAGGAAATGAATATGTTTATTAATGTTTATTTTTTATATAATGATGTCTTAATAATTTGTTCTATGCATATGCCATATATAGTGATTGTTAGGCTTTATGTTTTAGGACAGTAATTAATAAAATGGTCACAGTATACATTGTTTTCAAAAAGATAACCATAAATTTGTATTTCAATATTCAAAAGTTACTCTTGATTTTATCAATCTGTTATGGGTACTTAAAAAGTTAAACCATTTATCTGCTACAGTATCTGTTTTTGTTTTAAAGGAAATTATGGCAATGAACTAAATACATTATTCATTTCATGAATACATGAAAGCAATATATTTGGAACCTACGGGAACTCTGAAATTTGGTGTTAATTAATTGCTTATATAATTAATCATCACCCATGCTACTGCAATTTATTTTATGTCTTAATAGTCACTCATACCAGTATGATGCTGCATACAGATTAAACGAGGCATCTTTGTAACTATACTTAGACCCCTAATCTACTGCCTTCACCGGAGTATTTTCTGAATGAACTAGTGCTGTTTTTATAATATAACTTTTGTGCCTTATTTTAAATGTACTTGCCTACGAAAAAGTGTTATGCACATGCAGTTTTACTCTGGTCATATGATATCCACTGACAAATGTATTCCTGTTAATATTGTTCTGCAGAGATATTGAGATTCTTAGAAACCCATATGTTTCTGTCATACTGTATGGTGTTTAAGAATATGCAACAGTCTACTCTTTAAGCGTTAGTTTTTTCTCCATTGCATAATGTTTAAAATAAGGATTTTCCTATACCCTTTCCCTTATACCTGTAACTATAGTAATTGTGCCTGCCTAGGTTTTTCACTATGGTATAAAGGAAAAGCCATATTTCACTTTATTATGCAGGCTACACTGAACGACACTGCGGTGGTAAGTGCTGCGGTAGCGTTGTCGCCTCACAGTAAGACGTTGTCCTGTTCAATTCTCAGCTAAAGTGCCTTCTGTGTGGGAGACATCCGTGAGTGGGCGTACCTTCATTGAAGGTTGTACGTCAGGGCTGGCAACTCGGTACATAAAAATCTACTGCCAATCATTAGTGGACCGGAGTTCCGCTGTGGTGACCCCTAACCGGGAAAAGCCAAAAGATACAATATACAGGCTACACTGAACAACTACTAGAGTGTTCATTCTTCTAACTATAAGTCAAAGTCTCTTATGAATTCTTGTAAGGCAAAACAATCTTTATTGCCCTTGTAGTTTCCAAAATGCTGCTGCTCAGCCATTGCTTTGCATTTTCTTCAGTCACTGGATTTATCATAGCCTGATGCACTTCATTTTATGACTGAACAAAGAGGTTTTATAGTATCCCTATACCTCAAAGTAACAATTACCACAGTGATGAGGTTGTGCAACAGATTATGAAAGTGCTACAACAATGTGTAATGAAGATACAACAGTGTACGCAGAAGATACAAAAATGTGCACAGAAGAAACAACAATGTGTGCAAAGATAAAGCAATATGTAAAGAATGTGGGCAGAAGCTACACCAATATGTACAGAAGATAAATCAATGAGCACAGAAGATACAACAGTGTGTGCAGGAGATAAAACATTGTGCATTGGAGATATAGCAGGGTTTGCAGAAAATGCAACAATGTACATAAAGACAAAACAGTGCATACAGAAGATAAAACAATTTGTAACTAAAATAAAACAATCTAAGGGATTCATTGAACTCCTTGTAGGCAAAGCACAAAGCGTACATGTTAATTTACGTGTTAGTGCAATGAGCAGCAGCACTAATTGCATATGCATACCGTGCATTGCACTTACACAGATACAAGTGCGATTTTGTGGCCACCAACAGTGTTGACAGCCAGGAAATCATGTAAAGCAGCACAAACCCCTTCAGAAATGCAGACATGTTTACCTGTAGGCAATGTTGCTCTGCAGGATTGCACAGACAGCAACAATGACTACTAGGGTTTAATTTCAGGCAATGAATATAGTTCTAACACATTATACAAAAGTGTAGGCAGTGCAGAGTACAATACAAGCATGCTTATGCATACTGAAATAAAGGTTTGGTGGTGATCATCAGGGGCACATAGACTGCATTATAAATACACTATTCTTGGGAAGTGCATGTATTGAAAAGGGCCACACACACATGAATGGTCGGAATGAAGAAAGGGGAAGAGGACGAGTAAAACAGTAATGTACATCTGATAAGGGCACCTCAATGTACGTACACAACAAACTCAAGATGGTTGTAGCATGAACATTAATTACATATGTATATAATACAGCATGTAATGCTGTTTACACCTCTTTTGTGGGAATAGTCATATCATCACACAGTTAATGTATATTATATGATTGTCGCACAAGGTTACATATTAATGGAGATGATTGCTTGTGCAATAAGCACCCTGACATGATCACGAGAGAGGACATTTATCATGGATAGTGTATATATAATATGGTTTATGTGAATATTGTGAAGATGTGCAAAATGAGTTGCTGGAATATGAATGTAATCTCAGCATAGGCCTCAATCAAACAGGACACATAACAACAAGTTCATGGACAACAGTAGACAGAAGCATGCACAGTCATGCACAATACCAGAATAATACCACCATCAATCTGTGTTATTGACTTAAAATATGCGATTGTGACTTATTATACATGTTCTTCGTGAACACATGTGTACAGTTATAAGGGTTATTCAGTAATCTACAAGAGTAATCAGACACACCTTCTTAAAAAAATGACCACTTTTTGAAGGTATTAAGAGGGACATTTTATACAGGTAGCTTACATTATGAGCAGTCCTGGATAATTGAAAGGTTTAAATGACTTATGCATGCCACAATCTATACATGCAAGAATGTAACCCATGCCATAAATGTTGTCAATGAGCTTTGTATTTACTGGGTGCATTACAATAATGCGTATCACATATGTATCTTGTATAACACCTTGAACTGAGTCCTATACACTCAACTCCTAATGGTTATGCATCACAAAGAATATGTATGGTCAGTAAGATGTGTGGGAGCTCAATGTGGTAAAAGTGATACATTTGAATTAATCATTCCTGGAAGATGTATGATAGGGTACATGCAAAAGGGTGCATTGTACTCAATTATTGGTATAATGAGGACTGAGAACATTGGGGCTACAATGTCCTTTGATGTTGATGTTCTGCACATACTCAGACATTATGTTGTGTACAAGGGATTAGTCACCCCTGTGGGCATATGCTGGTGGAAGTTCTGCTTACTATCTACCTGAGTTCCCCAGGTCACATACCACTTGTTCTGCTCATAGGAGTGTGCTCGCTATACTGTAATTAGCTTGTGTATTTGCTTTCGTAAAGGAACTGATCATGATTTTTGTTCATCTGCTGTGTCTCTATGTCTCTGGAAATTATCTTTTGTGTGTTAATACTTTCTGCATTATACCAGTACCATGCTTGGCTTCAGTGATTGTCCACAATTTGCATTCATTCACAAATATGGGTAGACAAAGGATGTGTATGTGTTTTCTAGACTTCTGAGATTTAAATACTGAAGATGAAACGGGCTAGTACAGAAAGTTTGTCTAGACTTCTAAGACTTAAATACTGAGGATGAAACGGTCTAGCACAGAATCCTGAGGTATGGACCCAATCACTGGATTCTAGCTAGAAGTGACTTCACAAGCTTTAATATTATATGTCCTGTATGTGATCCATTTGTCTACCCACTTGGTTACATTGGTGTTTATGGCCACTTGGGACAGTTTCTCTGCAATATCTGAGTGTGGATTTGTGCCAAATGCCTTGGTCAGGTTGAGTTAAGGAGGGTGATAGCATTTTCCTCATTTGGCCCCTTGGTGACCTTCTTGAAGATGTCAAACAAATGTCAAACAGATTTAACAGACATGATGTAGCCTAAAAAATCAAATATGGATTTGGTACACAGCTGGGATATTACCTGTGTCCTTTTTGATAAGGTCCATGATGAATCGTTGGTTTGCCTTACAGATGAGGAGAGTCGGGAGTATGTACCTATAAGTCCCTGCATCAGGTGATGGTCCCCCCTTGTTCAGATGGATGGCTGTTGCTGTATACTCTTCTGCAAGAACAAAGGCTGTGTGGAGGCTGTGTTTAAGTAGAGATCCAACTGTGTCTGCTAGGTCAGGTTTTAGGTCACGTTATAGGCAACCTGGGATGTTGTCAGGGCCCATTGATTCTGCGTTTTTAGCCTTAGAGAGTACATGGATGAGCTGCTTTCCAGAGAAGATAAACTGAGTAATGTCTGTATGTATACTCTGGCTGATGGCCAGTGGCAACAAGTGGAGTGAAGTGTGAGTCAAACTGTCAGTTAGCAGATTGTCTATTTTCACAGGTTGAGTACGGCTGGTTGCAAACAGCTCAGTGCTTACTTATGCATTCCTCTTAATGTTTCACACTTATTTAAATAAATGATTTGTGGCAACACCTTCAAATTCAACCTTGGTTATGCATCACATGCCACATAGTGGTACTTCACACAGTCATACAACTGTATCAGTCTCACATAACTACATCGGTTGTACAAAATATGCCTATAAGAGTTCCATGGGAAAGCTGTGTTTGAGTGGCCTGATGCCATATAAGGGCACATTACAAATGAGTTGGTTGTGGTTCATGCAGAATATTTACTGACACAAATGCTGATAGTTACACAATGGTGCCACTAACCACTTCAATAATCTTTGTGAATAGCAACACAATTGAGCATACAATGAATTCCATAAGGTTGCAGTTGAATCAAAACATGTGACATTTTTGTGTATATCACAGCATGACAACATGCGGATGAAGCAAGACTTATATGCCCATGCAATTGCTATAATGTTACATTGATGTATGTCACAGACCATTTAACGATGGTAGGTTTACACATGCACATCTGTGCTATACTGCATGCATCAATGTGATGGCTGAATAAGAATTGTATAGAATTCACTACAAAAACACATGCCTTATAAAGCCAACACTATACGTGGTATCATCTCATGTTTACAGTTTTCGGGAGGCATATTACTACAACTGGTATAGAAGGAATGTGTAATGAAATGACAGCAGTGGACATCAATACATTGCCTCACATGACAGATTGTAATACACTCTTGTAGGCCTCCCTTACATACACAAGTCAACATAGCACATGTCTATGACAGCAACATGTAAAATGTTCATAGGTCGTTACTAAGCCAATGGCCAACATCAGATAAAATCCTAGAAGTTATTATAACTTTTAAAGCAAACACACTATATATATATATATATATATATATATATATATATATATATATATATATATATATATATATATATATATAAAATGGAAGATACTAAGGCTACGTGTGTATTTTATGGATGGCATTACATAGTGCCTCTCTCCATATGTGACATGTGCAGCACCTGATGACAGAATTAGCAATCACACATCCAGTGGTCTGGAGATGGCTTGCAGAGGTTCATGGAAGGACTCTGATTCATGATGTTTGTATGCATTTTTGACATGAGGACATCCTGTACTCTGCAGCAAGGATGTGATGTGAACAGAGGGGCAAATGAGATGTTGGATGCATGGGGCTTTGTTAAAGGACCTCCTAAGTAGTATTAAAATATAAAGCAATTCTAAAGCTCATACAATGACTGCAATGTACCACCAACCACACACACAACAGTAGGCTTGGTCTGATTTGAACATCAGACTATTCTAGGTATAGAAGCTGAATCTATACAATGTAACAATAGCACAACCACGAATGTCTGACTTTAACCCTGTCATGTTGCACTTTATGGAGTATGATAGTATCACTGTAGAACATATTTGGATGAGTGTCTGACATGGATGTGGAATCACATCTCAGAGTAAAACTGTCTCAAAAAATATTTGAATGTATACATGCTCAAGCTTCCCGCTTGAATATTATAACCCCTAAATATTTAGTTACAGAAGCTGGAGATCACAGTACTTAATGTTACTGTCATAGCACTAATTTGACTTGAATAATGTCAGAGTGCACTTTATACAGGACAACATCATCAGTGTATGTTACAAGAAGATATTCACAGTAGTGTCTAACATAGCTGTGGACTCACATGCTATTCTAAAATTGACACAGTACTGATTTTTGAATGAATAAATGAACACACACATACACACACACACACTGGTTGACCACAAGTCTGGTTTTTATAGTGTTAGACAACACTCTATAGCTGATGACATCAGCAGTGTATGTTTGTGAGAAGAAGATGGTAGTAGGCGTGTCTCATATGCTGTCATAAAATTGTCTCGCAAATGTGAATTAACTGAAAACACACACATACTCACAAGTTGACAGCAGTGTGAGACTAGAACCTCAACCTTATAATCTAGTAAACACAGTACTTAACACAAGTGCCACAGTACAAGTCTGACTTTTCTACTCTCAGACAACACTTTATAGCTGATGATATAAGCAGTGCATTTCTGTGAGAAGAAGATGGTAGTAGGAGTGTCTCACATGCTGTTGAAAATTGTCTCTTGAATGTTAACCAACACACTCACAAGTTGACTGCAATAACACTAGAACTCCTACCTGTCTACAAAACTCAGCACTTTACTGCAATAAAACTAGAACCCCTACTTAACTATCTACAGAACTCAATACTTAACTCAAGAACCACAGCACAAGTCTGATATTTGTACTGCTATTAGCCAATTTCCAATGGACATCATCACTGGATGTTTTAAAGAAGATGTTGGGAGGTCTGTCTGGATGTGTCGGCATGTATGACTGTCAAAACATTCATTCTCTATGGCAGTGATTATTGTTAGTAGGATACACACTCATACTCTTCTAAGAGCACAAACACACCACTGAAATTAGAACCCTTCCCTAACTGGTTTCACTAGCCAGAGAACTCAGTACTTAATACAAACACCAAGGCACAAGTTACTTTTGCACTGCTGCTCCTGGGCAACTTCTAGTGGACTACAGCTTTGCTGGATATTTGATAGAAGATGTTGGGAGGTCTGCATAAAACATATGTGTATGCATTTATTGCTCTCAAAATATTTGTTCTCCATAGCACTGTGTTGCTGACAGTAGGGTACAGACTCAAGCTTTTTTGACTGGACATACACACATACACACATCAGTTGACTGCAATAAGACTAGAACATCTACCTAACTAGTTAAATCAGCTAGAGGACTCACTACATAACACAAGCACCACAGCACAAGCCTGACTTTCATGCAACTACTGGACAATTTATAGTGGATGGCATCATCAATGGATGTTTGAGAGAAGATGCTGGGTTGCCTGTATAAAATGAATGCGTTGGCATGAACGACTGTCAATATATTTGTTTTCCCTGGGACTGGATTGCTGACAGTGGGATACAGATTCATGCTTTTCTGGCTAGATACACACACACACATACACACACACACACACACACACACACACACACACACACACACACACAC
Source organism: Protopterus annectens (assembly GCF_019279795.1). Lineage (NCBI taxonomy): Eukaryota > Metazoa > Chordata > Ceratodontiformes > Protopteridae > Protopterus > Protopterus annectens. Next base: position 1,640,305,165 of record NC_056725.1, on the reverse strand, counting down.
ACACACACACACACACACACCAATTCATGGTAGTGAGATTAGAACCTCTACTTAACTAGTTACACTAGCCAAAAAACTCAGAAGTTAATGCAAGCTCTATGACACAAGTCTGACTTTAAACAGCTGCTTGACAGCTTCTAGTGGATGATATCATTATTGGGTGTTTGTGTGATGATGTTTAGAGGCCTGTATGAAATAGCTGGGTAGGCATGTATGACTGTCCAGATATTAGTTCTGCATGAGCCTGGACTGATGATAGTAGGATACAGATGGATGTCTGACTATGTACAGACACTTACACATACATAGAAACACACACACATGTGGCTGCTGTGGTAATTAAACCTACATGTATATATGTTGTTCTCATCCACAAAACACAATAGTTAATAATTTAATCATTCCTGAAGTATGCCCTTGCATTGTCATACTGGTCTTTATAGATGATGTCATCAGCATTATATGATGTGGGTATCATATCCTGTTATGAGAGTGGTTTGGAAAGTGTGGGTTTTGCAGTTCCTGTTGTGTTTCCAATGTGTAGCTATACTTTAAAAGACAGCTTCTCAAACCAGATGCAAAAAACTGTCAGGAATGCACATATCAGAACTGAGCCATATGCAGCTGTTCTTCAGTATGTTGTCTACACTACACAGTTGTCACATACAGACATGCACATGTTTTGTGTTCTGCATGGATGCAAATGTATATGTACGTGTGTTCATATTTGTGAAGAATTGGTGTCCATATTAATGCATGTATAAGACAATCTTAGTGTGTATTGTCAGCATAAAGGTTGAGATGATGTAACAATGCAGGTGTGCTATTTATTTCTGTAGTTTATTTTACATTTGGGAACTACAACTGACAAAACTATTGTCAAGGCATAGATGCAGGGCACACGTCTGAGTAAATATGCATTCAGTCAGTAACAGGTGTCTTCCCTTTCATTGTTTGTAAGTGGATTATAATTGGATGAAGGCTGACAGGGCAATAAACATACTAATTTGTGGCAATCAGCTCTTTCCATAGTGCACTGATGAGCAACTTGTTTGCGTAATCTTTGGCAAAGTGTTTGTGCATAAGAGATACACATTTAATGACTACTACTTAAACTTGAGAAGTACTTATGTATATGGACTAGGGTAGAAATAGCTGACAGATGCTATGGTGCTCATAATATAGTTTATATTGTAAATGTGTCATAAACTGGGGAAGAACTAAGGGAGAGCAATATAGGAAGGTGCAAAAGGAAATTAGGAAAGAACCATAGCTATCCACTTCTTCAGCACTGTAAAATGAACATGGATAGAATATTGGATGAATTTGGACTGTCACCTTAACAAAGATGGGTGACAACAATGTAGTCAGGTTGTATATCAAATCAAATCAAGTGTGCCAAGAAAACACATGTGTGAAGAGGAAATCTATGTATAGGACAATATTTTTGTGCGAAAGGTGCCCGTTTTTTATTTTATTTCAGTAAAAGAGGAATGTTGAGTAAGGGACGTAGGTATGTCAGGATCAGGTAAGTAGGGTAGGTGAGGAAGCAGTTGGGTTGCAGAAAAACAGAACAAAAAACAGAGACAGGGATGGTGAGGGATACAAAATGTTGGGGACATCATGATTGGAGATAGGGCGGGGACATCGGAGGCCCATGCCCATCATGCATGGGGACAATGAGAAAATAGTCTTCACCCTGAAAAGTGTCATCATTGTCCTCTTCCTCAGCATGCTGTGGGAGTTCTTGATATTTTCTTTTCCCAAGCATTCCAGTAAACATTTTCTCCATCTGACTGAGGTGTGCACCAGTGGTACTTTCCATAACCTCGTGCACCATGCCTGGCATTTTATGCCAGGTAACAAAATCATCACCTCCACTAATACTCCCAGATGGAACCACTGCACCAGCTGCTGGGATAATGTTACATGATGTTGAGGGCCCAGGTCATGCAGGGGATGCATGGGTAGTACTACCAGGTTGGCTTCAAGATGTGCTGGGTTCTGGTGTGGCAGCTGTAGGAGGGTTGGCAGGCTAAGCCACACTGGTTGGCCTACCTCTCTGTGGTAGAAAACACTTAGTCACTTGTCATAAATTGATGACTTCAGAAAATTGTGACCACACATACAAAAATAAAAAAGAAAGGTAAGGGGTGGGGTAATCGAAAAAGATAATTAGAACCATCATATATCACATACAATAAATTACTACGATATTAATATATACGTTTACTTTTACATTAATTATATTTTTTAAAAACTAGAGACCAAGGCTAATAATTGTTCCAAGTAATCTTTACAATATGCATATATTACACATGTGATTTTTTCAAATAATGCAGATTACGTTAAGACCATGGCATTTATGCCAATTTAGTTGTAATTATTATCTGATACTTTTAAATTATTGTGCGATATAGTTGTTAATTGTGGGACGTGAACCCACAACATCTGAATATACTATTTCAATCAATTACTACAGTTATCTTACGCTACAGAATGAAGCATGCATGTTTGATTCTGCAGTTAAGATATATGTGCTTAATTTGCTAATAATGTATAGAAGAGCAATACTTTTGATAAAATTATTATTTTCTGCTGCATACATACACCTTGCTTATCTTAATCTTTCCAAATGTTCAGCATGGACTTCCCTGCTCACTGCAATCTCCTGGGTGGCTGTAAAAGAAAAAGGAGAGAAAAAGAAAAGATCATTATCCATACCAGTCTTAGCTATATCCAGCTTTCTATACAATTTAAATATCTTTATCTGTATACTTACACAACTGTGGGATGTCAGCAGTCCTAAACTCATCCATCCACTGGTTGAGTTGTGCCTGCTTGTGCCATTTCAGGTCATTGAAGTGGTGCCTGCATTCCTCTCCAGTGTGTGGAATGCCAGTTGCACTCGAGACAGCCATGGCAAAACTATCCCAAGCCTCTGATTTATATTGAGACCTGCTATAGTCCCCCTTCAATAGCCTACAGCTATGGCACTTGACAAGGAGTCCAGTAAAGATTCTGGACTCCTCTACACCCCATCTTTGTAGCCCTAACTTAGGTGCCTTCCTTTCTTGCTCCTGCCATGTCTGTATAGGTCATAAAGCAGCAGTTAAAGTGTTTTCCCATCAATTTGTTATATTGCTTTTAAAGGTCAGTGGGAAAACCCACACAACAATGTCAAGTGTGCTTACGGAAAGTTAAGCAGATAGCAGCACTGACAAACAGAGAGGAATGCAGTTTATGAAATAGGAAGGGTAATGTGATAGTTGCCATTAGTTTATGGATTGGTTGCTGCTGTACCTGTTTGTTGATTTAGCTTTGCAGAGATGTACTGGGTGTATACATTTTATAACCTGACACATTCTTGTGTGTCTTTACACAGATAAAATTAATTAGTATACTGTGGGAGTCAAACCTATGTAAAAATAGACAAAACATATACTTTCACATTGGTGTGTTTTCATCCTTGCCACAGAAGAAGTGCTTGTCAAACATGTTCACTACTTATATGGACATGTGGTTAACCATGTATGTGTGTGACTTAACAAGGTCCTGGTTTATATGTTCATGTGTATCTGACTATCATTGAAGTATGAAGTCCATCCCAGGGCAGAAAGGACACTTTTAAGTACAGAGACACAATTGTCAGTATACCCTCAATCACACATTTATAATTTATATGATTTCCAGTGCTATACATAGTTACTGTTATTTATAATTATCTTTAAATTGTTATTTAGTTTTTAAAATTGATTGGGACAAACATTAATAAAATACAGAGTGTGGTAGATTAGAACCTTGGCTCACCTATATTATAGGCATTAAGTTATAGCAGCTGCCACAGGGAAGGCTGGGCAATAGGTGCATTTAGTTACAGTCATTGTTGTGCAGAATGTTCATTGCAACTAAAACATTGTTTGTCAGACATTCTCATTAGTTATATATACACCTTAAAGAGTTGAGTGTTTAACCATGTATCTGTGTGACATGAAAATTCAGAACATAAATGTTTAGTTGCAGAGCCATAATTGTACTGCCATCCACAGCTAGACATTTAATATATATGATATCCTGTGTATGCTCAATGCACCTGTGCAATTATTTATCTATTGTGAAATTTTCTGTAAAGTAAAATGGAATGCAGTTAATACAACTTTTGAGTTTGCTGGATTAGAAGCATGGCTCACCTGCATTGTAGCTTTTAACTTTCAACTGTTGCTACAGGAAGAACTAGGTTGTAACTGCATATTTTCACATTCATTAGTGTGTATGTATTTTGCCCAGTGTGCAATGCCACTTAGCATGCTTGTGTGGTGGAAGACCACACGTTACAATGTATCCCTTTTGAAATTGACAATGTCTGCTTGTTGTCTGTAAGTGTCCTGGACCTGCAGGTATTGTGGAAGCCTGCTGACTGCTGTGCAATGCCACTTAGCTTGATTGCATGATGGTCAGCAAAAGATGCAACAATGTATCATTTTTTTTTAAATTGACGTCTGCCTATTATCTGCAAGTGTTCTGGACCTGTAGGTGTTGTGCAAGCTTGCTGACTGCCACGCAACACCACTTAATGTGTTTGTATGATGGAAGGTAAAAGAAGTAACAATGCATCTTATATGAAATTGACAATGTCTGCTTGTTGTCTGGGCCATTACACCATGTTTGCACAGAAATGAGCAACATGAAAATGAGATTAGCAAAGTTCAACATGTATTAGTATTGTAAAAAAGTGTTTTTACGTTTTCATCACTAAAAAAATAAATGTGGGACTTGAACCTTAAACTACATATATTATGTGCTGTATGATTTATCATGTTTACTAGGTCTGCTACATCTACACACACACACACACACACACACACACACACACACACACACACACACACACACACACACACACACACTCGTGACTTGGAGCTTTAACTTATGCTGTCTTTATCATACAAGCAACTTCTATTAATTTTAATTTTTTTAGTTGTTTCACCATATTTGTGCTAAGCCGTGAGTCACACAAATATTAATATTTAAAAAAAAAGAAAACATAAACATCACACACCTTACATATTTTTATGTAAGTCTGAAATTGAACTGTCAAACTATTGAAACTTCAAAATACACCAGGAGTGTCTTATCTCTCTTTGCTGCATTGTGCAAATACTTATCGTATCGACCCTTAGACTTCACCTGCATAAGTTTCCACCAGCCTCATAACTGCTGAAATGAAACATTGTCAAGTTCCACAATTAGACAGTGTTTCAAGTTCTTACTAAATAAATTCCCTTACCCAATTTCCCAAACCTGAATCCCAGTGTACCATAGATTCATTTCCTCTGTGTAATTACTCAAACATATCAGTGTGCGACTGAGTTCTTATCCTGATCTCTTGTATAACATGAAGTAGCATTCTGTGAGTTAGACTGAGTCATTGTAAAGGTTTCTGGTAGAGAAAACTCAGTCTCCATATGAAGTAAGATAGATGTGATTCAGTCATGTCAGTAAAGAACCTATTGAGGGGAGTCCTAAGAGCATGTACAGAAATATTGAAAGTGAAACCTGTAAAGCCATAGTTAATGTAATTGACTTTATGTGTCTCTCTTCTCACTTATAATGGCTCCAATAATCATTTTTCAATTCTCTTTTTTTAAATGTGGCCTTGCTATAATAAAGTCATAGGGCTAGATTCAATAAACCCTACATGGCTCGCTAAAACTGTTGTGACAGGCACATGATAGCACATTAATTTGTATTCAGTAAGCAGTGTAGAACTACACAAACACAGTAAACACTGTGGCATGCTAATTACAACATAAGCAGCTATTTATATGTTAATCAAGAATCCAATGCAGTGGAGCTATTCAACAAGCTATACAGCAATTGTGTACTCTTGGTGTAGGTTTTTGCCTCAAATTCCAAAACCTATTGGAATACAACTATGAAAACTTCAGTATATGGAAAGAATGTTAGCATCTGCTGTTGGTCATCTGTATGTGTATGTACAACAGACTCATGTCTATGCTGCTGCTGTTGATAGACCACAGGCAAGAAGGAGAAAGGTGTTTAGACCTAGAGATCAAATCACCATTCAGGGAACAGGGAAGGGTCTACATTAACAAAAGGGCTTCCACTCTATTAACTTATAGGTCGTGTGTAATGCCAAGGGAATCATCTTGAATGTTTGTGTGCTGGCAACCCCAGAAGTTATCATGACTCCCAAATCTATCACAACTCACAGTTCTACCAGAGGTTTTCCAGGAAGCATATCCCACAAGGCCATTTACTAGGGGATGCATGGTATGCACTCAAACCATGATGATGACACCCAGCAGAAATGCATACATACCCATGGAAGAATGCTATAGTGAGGCACATGCTCAAACAAGAAATATCATAGAGCATGTGTTTGGGCTACTGAAGTCATGGCCTCAGTGCCTAGACACATCAGGGGGGCCCTGCAGTATGATCCCTTTACTTATGCCAAAATTATCACTGTCTGTCCTATCGTTCACAATATTACCCTGCGAAAACAGCTGCGACAGAAACACTGAGGGGAAGGGGCATGCATTCCACCACCACTGGCAAGGTCACCACAACCACACGCAAGTGAGGACTCAGATGGGAAACCACCAGCCCCTGTGGTTGCAGACAGATGTAGGTGTGCAGAAAATGCCCTCACCCTGCCAAAGAGGCAATAGAGAGCACACACGCTGACCACCTAAGGGGACAATTATCATTCTATGCACATACATACAGTAAAATTCATGTCAGGCAATGTTCACAAACTTTACTTACCCATGTAATGGCTGTGTACTGATAGCATCAGATGGAGTCAGCCCCAACTTACAACAGATGTGACTGCAGGACTATGAAGGTAAATATTAATCTTGGGACAGGAAAATAAATGGGTAAGGACAGAAATGAATGGCAAATACATATTGTTACTTGAAAATTAACTTGAGTAGAATGTATATGAGTTGTCCAGCAATGATATCAATATGTGACATATGTTGATAGATTTCTGACATTTATCACCTAACATGCATTGAAAATATACATAATAGAAAAGCAGTCCAAAGTCAGTTATCCCTAAGTGGCAATAAGCCTCACTGACGTATCAATGATTTCAAGGTAGCAACCGCAACAGTAAAAAGCCTGCAAGAAATCAGTAAAAGTCGCAAAATAGCATCACCACTACATATACTAAGCACTCAGTTAGCTATGCACCCTGGGCACTAGACAAAAAACTTATGTATCCCTGAATCCAAAAGATAGAAACAAGGATATGGTACATTTTTCATATTTTAACATGCTGGGGTCTGGGGGAGCAGGAGGCCTAGGCTGACACAAAAGGTAATGAGTGTGAGTGAGTAAGAAAGACAGGCAGGCTAAAATGTAACTAACGCTCAAATGGCCACTGAGATAGAATGATATGCAAGCCTCATGAATGCCTCATGTATGCCTCATGTACCTGTTATGTGTGTGTGTCGGTATGAGCACTCAGTGCAAAATGTGTCTCTAAGTATTTGCATGAACACAGCCAAGCTCTGTGATAGCTCTGCATCCTGGCATGTTGGACAAGTGTGAACCAGGCATGGTAGAGACATCAGTTCATAGTTGTCACCCCCGACTGTGAGAACTGGCTCTGCCAGGCATTGCACTGGCATGTCCATGCCCATGGTCAGATGTGCTGTGAGCAATGTCTGCTAGATGAACTCTCCTCATTACTTTGCCCACATCCATAACCCCACGGCTTATCATGTGTGAGTGTGGACACCTCAGCCACTGATGGAGCAGTGGAAGAAGTGTCACTATGGGAGTGGGAGTGAGAACTACCACTTTGACTAACAGCAGATGACATTGCAGACCTACTGCCACATGACAGCAATTCAGACAGTCTTTACTGCAGTGGGTATGTCAGTGAGGATACACTTACCAAGTGTGGAAATAATGTCAACAAGCTTTTAAATGAAAGAAAATGGCACACACATACTTTTTGATTAATAAAAGCAATGCTCTCCTGTTTTTACAAAAAACTATTTTTCACTCATGTATTTTTATCATGCATTTAAAGGAAAATTATACAGAATGCACTATATATAAATATGCATGTCTGAGATTACAGCAGAGATAAGGGAAGAATGAACATAAAACAAAGGGAAGACAGAGCTGCATTTGTGCAAGCATATTCAGAAATGGTTGTGGGATCACTCATTGCACTAAATATGCAAGACACACACTTACAACCAACTGAGAATGTCCAAGTGTATGCCCTGTTAATACTGTAGAGGAAATGTGAATTGCTTTTATGATCATGATTTGATGCTGTTGCAAAACTGTGTCTGTGGCAAAGAGAGATAACACACTCCAAATGAGTTTTGTAATTCCATTACTCGGATAGTTCAAATTCAGAGATGTGTAATTGTTTATATCTATTTAACTTTAACTTTTGGGGGTCTTTTACTTTTGCTCAGTGTGTGGCTTTATAGGTTCATAGGTTCATAGGTTGGTACTAGGCTATCAGCCCTAGGGCCTATACAAGCCTAGCCATAACAATTCCCTGGCTATTTCTTCCCACACTATTTACTTCACTGGACCCCTGTCTAGCAGGGCGACTGATGTGATCCCCGGGGTGAATTTCCTTTCTCCCATCCAATCGTCAAGGTTCCTTTTGAAGAGGACCAAAGAGGCACTCTGCTTGACATGTATGGGCAATCTATTCCAGAGTCTGGGGAGTCTCTGGGTCAGGAACCTATCCCTCCAGCATGTTTTGTTTATTGTGATGACAAAGTTTAGCTCCCTGGAGCATGTGGCTCTGAGGGATTGGGATTTCTTTAAGTGTAGCATGTCCAGCAGCTCTAGGTTTGACATGGCCTTGTATGTTAAGCAAATATCGCCACTGAGTAGACGATATGCGACAGAGTATTAGCTGGAGTTTTTTAAAGCGGTCAGCATAGGGCATCTGCTTTAGGCCTGTGATTCTTTTAGTTTGTTTGCACAAACATGGTGAGATACATAAAAATATAAAAAGTAATTTCAGTTGCCTTAGAAAGTACAGTCACTCTTACTGGCACTGAGCAGCAGTCAGCACCTTGGATGAAAATGACAGCAGAAATGACACCAGTGACCCAATAATGTGTATGTAGCACAAGATGTAAAGATGCTGAGGTAAACAATAGATAAGATTTGTAGACCATAGTTTGAGTTCAAAAGTATTTTTTTTTTACTGAGGAACAATCAGAATGAATGTTAACAGAAATAATCTATATATTTGCTTTTGCCAGTGTTATTTGTGGTTGCTCACCTGTGAACAAACATGGTTCTCTGTTGAATAAAAAAAGAAACATTATTACAATATGCAATATAATTGTTACAAAGAAACTGATGCATTTTTATTTGCTTCTCCTTCCTTTGCACAAACAGCCTATGCAGTGATGCTTGACCGTCAGCACTCCAGACAGTACTGAGTGCAAAAAATACACCTGTTGCCTAGATTTCTCTGTAGCACCAGTTGAAAGGTCATAGCCACATCACAGATGATCCATGGTTCTAATCCAATACACTACACTTTTTATTAATAGTGTCCCACTTAAAGTTATAAAAACATAACAAATTTAAGATAATTATACATAACAATAACTATGTATAACAGGTTGATTAAACATACACATGGTATCACATGTATTATATGCGTTATTGGCGTGGCATGATAATTATTGTTCTGTAACTAAAAATGTATTTTCTGACCTGAGATGGACTTTATCTTTTACTGACTTTCATCTACGCACCTCCCGTAACACAAGTAAAGCTGTAAAATAGAATGTACTCTGAAAGTAATACAAGTATATGCATTTCCAGTATATTGCCACACATTACTCCTGCATCACGCCTGAGAATGCATAAACCAGGACCTTGTCATGTCACACACATACATTGTTAATTGAAGTATAGCATCACTCACTCTTTAAGGTGTATATTTGTAATGACCATGTTTGGCAAACATTTCTTCTGTGGCAATAAGGAAAAAACACCTTTATGGAAATACTGCATATGCTTTCCATTTTTCACATAGGTTTGAATCCCACATTGTACAAATTACTTTTTTTTGAGAGTGTAAGGTTACAGAAAATATGTGTCAGGTAATGCAGTTGATCTCCCCAAATTCAGTTCTTAAAAGTCAAGCCATTTAACATATTAGTTTCGACCACTGGTTAAACTGTTGTCAGGTATAGCAGCACTGCCAAATATCACATTATCCTTCCTATTTCATAAACTGCCTTCATCTCTGTTTGTCAATCTTGCTTTCCATGTGCCATTGCCCAAATGAGGTTGGTATCATTGTGTGGGTCTGTGCACTGGCCATAAATCGAGATATCACAAATTGGCGGAAAAAATGCTTTTAATGTTGTTGGAGTACCTGTGCAGACATGACAGCAGCTGGGAATGATGGTGCCAAATTTAGGTCAAAGTGGAGTGTGTTGGAGTCAAAAATATTTATTGCACTCCTCATAAATAGCTATAGATGTAGGCTCCTGCAGGGTGACAACACTAGCTCTCAATATAAGGCTGAGGTTTGCATCAGTCTAGACTAGGCTGTCTCCAGTGCAAATGGCATGCAAACATACAGTAACAAATGCATTCTAATTACCAAAATATCATTGCTTATTTTTAATTCCAGCAGGCCCACACTGCACTGGTTCAGTAGTTACCTAAACAACCATTCTCAGTCTGTCAAATGGCTCAGCTCCCTATCCCCCCACTCCCCGTCACATGTGGCGTACCTCAAGCCTCTATCCTTGGGCCCCTTCTCTTTAACATCTTTACAAATCAGCTCCAGTTAGCAACCACAAAAGCTGATATAGTCCAATACACTGATGACACAACCTAATCTGCTCTGTATCCAACATCCAGCTTCAACAAAGCAAAGCCCAAGAATCCTTTACAAAGATAGAAAACTGGCTAAATTATTACCAACTGATATTAAACCTAAAAAACCCCACAAATAATGCTATTCCACCCAGCAAAGCCTAATGACCCCACCTTCTCCATATTCTCAGACAACAAGACCCTCATCACCCCAGTCTCAGTGGCCAAACTACTAGCTCTTACAATCGACCAGCAACTTAAATACAATAAACATATATCCCTAACTGTCTTCAAAGTCCACAGAAAGCTAGGATGACTCTATCACAGCAAAAAGTTCCTAACCACTGAGTCCAGAACTGCCATAGCTAGAACTCATCTCCTATCAACATTACTTTATGCATCCCCATTCCTAACAAATCTAAATAAAACCAACCTGAACAAACTTTCCACATGCTATAACAAAATAGCTAGGTTCGCTACCAATGCTAAACTTCACTCTCACCACTGCCAGTCCCTACATAAACTATACTGGCTAGAATTTCCCAACCTACTACATTACCACCAGATCAACCTAGCACACCAAATACTATAACATCCTGATAAAACCCCTGTCCTAACTGGCCTCCTAAACTTCTTCCATTCTGACAGGGAAGTATGATCCAGTAACAAAGCCCTAATTGAAGTTATTCCATGTAAGAACAGATCTGGGGAATCTCTATTCTCTTGTGAGGTAGCAAAAACATGGAATACCCTGCCTCCTGACATCAGGTTACAAAAATTGCACATCCACATTCAAAAACCCCCAAAATCACACCTTTACGCCAACCATCTATGTAACTGCAATGATCCTCCCTGAACCCTCAACCCGCTAAAGGCTGTTATTCACTGATACCTTTGACGAATACTGTACACTGACACTCTACCTATGTTAATTGTATATATTGTAAGCATTGTAAATATGTGCTTACTATGAAAACTAAATGTACATATACTGTACTTACGCTTACTCTACAAATGTGCTGTGATTACATATGTGTACTATGACCTTGTATTGTTTGAAACTATTAACCTTTCTACAACATGTTATCCTAAACTGTTCTTATAATTTAAACTATGCAACCTCCTATTTTTATTATGTATTGTTTATCACTCTGTAACTTTTTGGAGCTTTTCTCCCCAGGAATCCGCTGAAAACGGACACTAGCTCTCCAGTCCTGGTAAACAAGTGTTAAATAAATAAATAAATAATAAAATGTCCTTTATTGCCATGTTGTTAACTTAATTTGTACTATATTTAAAAGCATATATGCAATATCAGCATATTATAAGGATTACCTGTTATAATTCCCAAATCTATTTTGGATTTGGATTGGAAAGCTGTATAGCTAATATAATAATACATTTATCTTTATTGTAATAAAGAATTTGTGTGGCATATAATGTTTCTAATCATCTGTTTTTTTTTTTTTTTTTGTCTCACCCCACCTCTTATCTCTCTCTTTTTTCTAAATATGTGAACACACTATTCTAATGCTATACTTTTCTGCCTAATAACAAAATAATTTTCAGCAGACAGAGGTAGGCCAATTGCTGCAGCTCAGCATGCCAACCCTGCACCAGCTGCCACACCAACACCCAGCACATCCGGTGTGCAATATTGCAATACTGCCTCTGCACCCTCTGCATTACCTGGCCCATCCACATCAGGTGACACTGCCCCAGCTGCTGGTACAGTGGTACCCTCCAAGAGGATTGGTGGAGGGTGTGGTTATCACCCACCAGGAGCTGCCAGGCATGGTGAGTGAGTTATTAGAAACTAGCAGTGGTGCCCACCTCAACCATATGGAGACGTTGCTCCTTAGAATGCAAAAAAAAAAAATAAAAAATAAAAAATAAAAAAACATCAAGAAATCCCACAGGGGACCAAGGAAAGGGACAGTGATGACAGTTCTAAAGGTGGTGACTAGATTCTTACTGTTCCCATGTTTGATGTACATGTGCCTCTAATGTTCCCTACCTATCCTGAATCATAGTGTCCCTCAGTCTTTTGTGTTCATCACCATCCCTGTATCAGTCAATTTTGTCTGCACATGCTTCCTCACCTACCCTACCTAATTGACCTTCACACACATTACTATGTCCCTTCCCCAGCATTTATTTCTTCTTGAAATCCAAATAAATAAATAAATAAATAATGGGCACCTGTCCAAAAAAAAAAAATCTGTCCAATATATAACTCTCCACTTTGCATATATGTCTTCTTGAAATCTTGAAACACTTGAGGTGATCCACTTGGCTATACAACATGATTGCATTGTTGCCACCCATCTGTGTTGTGGTGACAGACAAAATTCATCCAACTTACTATCCATGTTCACATTACAGTGTTAAACAAGTGGATAGCTATAGTTCTTTCCTAATTCCCTCCTGCAAATTCCTTTATTGCTTTGTACTTTCCCCTGTTTGCACCCCATTTCAGCAATTTCCTATCTACCCCATTATCACACCTCTAATCTGTTCAAAATTTAGAATTACACACCACATACATGGCCAGAAATGGCCCCTAATAATACCTTCACTTTTTGTTCTATGCATTTGTGCAGAGTTTGGCATCATGCACCAGTGCTAAGTAGTGGTGAATGGCTTTTTATGTTCTATGGCAAAACCTGGTGAATTCTTGCCATCGACTGCATTAGTCCAGTTATCTCTGCACAATGCTGCTTAAACTCGCTGCTCTAAAGGAACACAGAGTTAAACCAGAATAAAGCCAGTACTTTGAAACATTTACTCTGACAGTTATTTAGACTGCAACAGAATGCAGATTTCTCTGTGAAGTGTTGACATAAATCACTGGTCTCAAGATTTTTTGACAATACCTTCAAGGGTTCAATTCCAGTAGCATCTCACATCATTTCTTAATGTGATGTTATATGTGTATAATATGGTTAATCATCCACATATGACAATTTGCAAAAGTTATGATTTCTTATGGAGATATGTTGATTACTGCCCAAAAAATGAGTATCTGAAGTACATCCAAACCTACTGCTATCGGATATTTAGTGAACGTTAGTCTGCTTGTCATAAGCCTATTGCTCTTTTCATAATCCTTCTGTACCCTCATGTCACTCACGTCATGATACACAACATGTAATGATAATAATGACAACAGAATACATGCCCCTTAATATGCCATCAGAAAAACATTTCTAGGTGCATGTTCATCTCTCCTTGTATTCATCCCATCACACCAGCTCCTCTGTACGTGTCTGTACCTATTAGGTTAATGGATGATGGCTCTAAAGATTAACTTTACTGTGCGATGGTTAGTACTAATGTGTTACCTTAATGTATCTGAAGTACATCCAAACCTACTGCTATCGGATATTTAGTGAACGTTAGTCTGCTTGTCATAAGCCTATTGCTCTTTTCATAATCCTTCTGTACCCTCATGTCACTCACGTCATGATACACAACATGTAATGATAATAATGACAACAGAATACATGCCCCTTAATATGCCATCAGAAAAACATTTCTAGGTGCATGTTCATCTCTCCTTGTATTCATCCCATCACACCAGCTCCTCTGTACGTGTCTGTACCTATTAGGTTAATGGATGATGGCTCTAAAGATTAACTTTACTGTGCGATGGTTAGTACTAATGTGTTACCTTAATTTAGGAGTTTGTAATTTCTTGTGTACTGTGCAATGTTTTGAAATCATCTGTAGGATTATGTTTTTAAAATGGTCAGGTGAGGATGGATGACATCTTCATCTAATACAAAGTACAAACTGTTCTTACTGTGACAAAGCATACTGCTTACACTTTTCATGCTATATGGCCAGACAAAATAGGTATCTTATCTGCTGAGTTAGGAATAATCTTTTCAAAACATGGTACCACCACTTGTCATTTCTAGATAGCTGTACAGACAATGAAATTGTGTTTTACAATGAGGCCTGCAAAGCAGCAAATAGCTGTACCAATGTATAGAGGCAGGCATTAATGATAAAAAATCTGTAAGACACATACTTTACTGTACTCACTTACTGTTTGTTACATTTACAGTAATGATCACATTTGCTTTGGTAATGTCATCCTGACAGCAACTGTAAAAAAAGTGAATGCCCTGGATTTGAACTCTGCATTACTTGTGTTGTGACCATGAGCTTACTGACATTGCACCTACTGCCACACGGAAAGCTAGTGAGCAGGTGTATTTTTTGCATTGTGTAGTGTCCAGAGTGCTGACAGCTGTGCATCACCACTTTGCCAGTTTGTGCAAAGGAATGCAAAGCAATAGCAATATTATTATTTCCCATTTAAGCAAAGAACCAAGTTTGCTCATCACTTATTTCCACATAAACGGGGAAGGCAACAGCAATAGTTCTCATGTCATTAACGTTATGACAAAAAATGTTCAATATAAACTACAGTAAGAAGTTGGGAGGGTGGCATAAAGGGGTTGGGAGGCTGGCATAATGGTTAAGGTGTTTACCTTACAGACACAAAGTACAGGGTATGATTCTCACATTGGGTAATTGGCTACGCTTAAAATGTCTGCAAAGACAGTTAGTCTAGTACTAATCTATGATCCTAAGACAGCATAGTATCTGTCAGCTGTTTCTCACATGACAGCTATTCTTAACTACTTCTCAACTTCAAGTATTCATGAAATGGGAATCTCACATGTGTTAACACTTCTCCATCATCTGTGCAAATTAATTTCTCAGCGATGCACTATGTAACAGGTGTTTGGTGTTTATTAATATGGTTATTGTCCAGTTATCCTCCATCTCATTAAAAGGTATTGTTAAACACAATAGAAGTGAAAAGACTTGTTATTCACTGAAGACATACTTACTCAGACTCATATGTGCCCTGCAGCAATGCACTTGTAAATGATATCCTTCTAAATGCACCAACCCTGAACTTTTTTCCTTTACTCTAATTGTCATTCTACATCCTTTACAATCCTCCCTCTCTATGTTTCAATATACTATGTTTTGCATACAAATCTATGCTTACATGTATATTGTACCTCCTTTAGTATATTACCCTTTACAGATTTTTGATTATGTTATTATTTACAGTGAGTAGTATAATTATGTTCATCTTAAAAAAAAAAATAGTTTTTATAATGTTTTTAAGTAACAATTGCTGTTTTTACATTGTTTCTGTCATAACATCTATTAATTTCGTATGTTTTCCTGGAGCTTTTCTCCCCAGGCCTCTACTGAAAATGGACATGTATCAAGTTAGACTAGCCTGGTCAACAAATGTAAAATAAAAAATAAATAAATAAATAAATAAATATCTCAGTAACTGGTCCACTGTCACGGACACTACAGATGTAAAGAGCACAACTGCATTGTTACATTTGTTATTGGTTAATACTGACACTAGCAATTGGTCATCACTGATCAAAATACACTGATATTGTCTGAAAATCTAGTACTGGGTACATCAGTTCATCAGAATTTAAACAAACATACATCAACACTTGCATTCCTGCTGTTTCCAAAGTGTGTGTGTGTGTGTGTGTGTGTGTGTGTGTGTGTGTGTGTGTGTGTGTGTGTGTGTGTGTGTGTGTGTGTGCGTGTGTGTAAACAACATATTGAGAAACAGGTACATATATGTCTCAGATCTGCAAAATGCATTCATGACAGCTTATTTCAACTAGGTTAACAAGATGACTTTTAAAGTATTTTTGCACATTACAATCACAAAAGCAAATCTGAAGTCCCGCCTTTGCACACAAGTCTCACAACAGTACATGTTACCTGCAACATCATGATGATGTCATCCTGTATAAAGACCACTGTGATAATGAAAATATCAGACTTCTGTGATGGTTCGAATGTTAAGTAATGTGCTCTGCAGCTGGACTAACTAGTTATGTAGGGGTGCAGATTGAATAACCGTCAACTTGTGTGCATGCCTGTATGTCTAACTGTGTGTGTGTGCATAGTCAGAAGAGCATACGTCTATGCCCTAATGCCATCATTCAAGTCTCATTGAGAAAGAGTTTTAAAGTTGTACATAACTACACAGCAATTTCATACAACCTTCCCAACATACATTGATGCTGTCATCTGCAATAGAGTGTGGTCTGTCAACATGAAAATCAGACTGGTGTTGTGGCTGTAGTGTACAATCCTGTTTTCTCTACGTGGTGGAACTAGGTAGGTAGGGGTCCTTATCTCACTGCAGTCAAGTTGTGTGTCTTCAGTTAGCACTGAATGTAGAGCAGCATGTGAGGCACTCCTAGCAAGATCTTCTTCTCACCAGACAGTGATGATGTCATCTGCTATAAGATGTTCTCTGATAGTGTGATAATCAGTCTGGTGCTATGGCGTTGGCATAAAGTACTCCATTTTCTACCTTGTGGAACTAGGTAGGTAGGTAGGGGTTTTAATCTCACTGCAGACAAAGTGATGCAAAGAGCACTTCTGGCTAATATCAAAGACTGAAACAATACTAATTTCATGAACTTTAATCAAATGTTGACTTAGGAATGGGGTCAACTCATGTCATGGTATTAGAAACCCAAAAGACTTGGAGAAATTACAAAAAAGAAGTGAGAAATTATATCAGTATGCTGAATGCACTAAGTGCTTTTCATGTAAGAGTAATTTGATGCATCATCAGACTGTTCACACAGGTGAGCGAATCAGCTCTGATAATAGTAGCAGCAATGGGTCTTATCATAAATAATTTACAATTGTACTTAGATATGTTACCGATAGATGTAACTCCATATGAACTGAGTATTAAAAGAAAGTCATATGGAACAAAGGATTATTTGTTGCTAATTAAAGTCATAATGGAGAACTGTAAAAAGGGGAAGAATTTAAGTATGGCATGGATAGACTAAAAAAAGCATTTGATAGTATCCCACATTCATGGATAAAATACTGCTTAAAAATGTACAAGATATATCCTACACTAATCGATTACATTACAGCGGCCATGTAACAGTGGCAAACCACTATACAGTTAAGCCTTTATAGAGGAAAAATTAGGTTTCCTATTAAAACCACAAAGGTCCACTTACCCAAATATGGAAACATTGACATGTATTCATCGAATGGCGAAAACACGATCGTCCTGAAGCATGAAATCTGAAATGTCGAATCGTCATGGTTGGCCCTTTTGCGGTATAGCTCTGTAAGATAAGTGTGCGATAGTTATGGACCTTCGGGTTAGGGTGCAGGTTAAGGTAAGTGCATACATGGTAGTATATGCAAAATTTACTTTAGGGTTAGAAGTAGGGTTTTGGTTAGTGTATGTATGTGGTTTATTTATTTTGTTTGGGTAGGTAGTATGTAGCGGGCAGTGGGGTTCAACAACTATGATGATTTGAGATTTTGAATTTCGTGGTTTAGGGCGTTTGGTGCATTCGCAGTTTGTTGTTTACATATTCGGTGTATAGGACTTTCACGGTTCTAATATAGACCTGAAAAATTATTACTCCAGGGATAAAAATTCAAAGGGGGATATTCCAGGGTGACTCTTTGTCACTGCTGCTATTCTGTCTTGCCCTTAACCCATTAAATTGTCTGCTTAATAGTCATGGTTACAATTTGGCTCCCAATAAACAACAAAGTCTAAAGACTTGTCATCTTTTTTTTTGTAGATGGTTTAAAACTGTATAGCTCACCTGGTCAAAACTTTTTCAGATAATACAAGAATGTCATTTGTTCTTGATAAATGTGCAGAAGCAACCTTTAAAGCAGGAAAGCTGTAGCACCAAGAACACATCAGTTTGGGACAATAATGTGATAAGAACCTCAGCAAGAGGGAGTGTATAAATATTTGGGAACAGACAAAGGATTGACAATAAAACATGAGCAAATGTGAATAAAAGTTAGTAAGAAATATTTTAGAAGACTAAAATTAATACTGAAACCAGCATTGACATTTAGGAACAAAGTCTGAGTTGTAAACCAATTTATTCTTCCTGTTCTAACTTACAGTTTTGGAGTGATATATTTGTCCCAAAAGGTGTTGGGTAGGTTGGACAGGAAAACAAGAAGGATGCTTCATGCTCACCAAATGATTTTTAAAAATTAGTGCATACCAAGAGTGTGTATTCCCTGTTTTGAAAGAGGTATAGGCCTCCACAAAATTGATTACATGTATCAATCTGCAACCATGGGACTCCGTGCATATCTGCTGACCTCACAAGATCCAAATGTAGCAAAAGTTTTGAAACATGAGGAGAATGTCTAAGATGACTTCACATGAGGAGAATAAATCTAAGATGATATCTTTGCTTAATTTAGCAGAAGCATATCTGCATCAAGCAGGAATGGAAATCAAACCAGAAGTCGATAAAAAACAGGCAGGAAGTGAATATGCCAAAAAACAAAACAAAGATTATAAGTCAAAGGATGAGATGGGAAGGCAAAAAATGTGGAAAATGCATAAATACAGTTGCAAGTACAGAAAGCTCTTGGAACAACCTCATGTTGATCAGGATCAAATGCAGAAATTGTTAAGGAGTGATGAATTTAAACCAAAAGATGAAAGGTTAATATTGGTAGCCCAGAATAGTGGACTATAAACACACTGGTTTACAAAGTCCATTGAACATGTGGGAGAAACAGACAAATGTAGATTTTGTAAAACAGAATTGGATACAGTCACAAATCTTGTTGCTGGATGTGATATACTAATGACAGAAGGACTGTATACCGAAATACATAATAATATGGCAGACTATTGCATTGGGGGTTGTGCAAACATTATAATATTGAGGTAGCTGAAAAACTCTGGAAACATGAGCCACAAACCATTATAGAAAATGATGAAGTTGCTATCACATGGGATCACCCATTACCAATGGTTCAAAAAATAGATGTGAGAAAACCAGATACAGTAGTCCATAAAAAGAAAACAAAAGTAGCATTGATCATTGAAATCACTACACCCAGTGACTACAGTGTCTTACATACAGAGACACAAACTTATAAAATACCAGAATTTGCAGGCAGGAATGAGGGCAGTGTGGAAGAACGATACCCAGACAGTTCCAAAAGTAGTAGAAGAAATGGGTCTTATAAAAATAATTTACAATTATATGTAGCTATATTACTGATATATCTAAGTCTGTACAAATTGCAGAAGGAGTCATTACTGGGCACATTGAGAGTACTGCAAAGAGCACTTCTGGCTAACATCAAAGATTGAAACAATACTAATTTTATGAACTCTAATCACACTTTGACTTAGGAATGGGGTCCATTCCTGTCATTTTATTAGAAACCCAACAGACTTGGAGAAATTAAAAAAAATGAATGAATCAGTTCCACTAATAGTAGGAGCAACAAGTCTTATAAAAAAGAATTTCCAATCGTACTTAGATTGTTACTGATACATGTAGCTCCACATGAATTGCAGAAGGAGTCATTACTGGGCACATTGTGGCTGCTGTTAAGAGCACTTCTGGCTAACATCAAAGATTGAAATAATGCTAATTTCATGAACTTGAACCATACCTTGACTTAGGAATGGGGTCCATTCCCACCTTGGTATTAGAAACCCAAAAGACTTGGAGAAATTAAAAAGTTAGAGACCAGTTTAGAGCAGCATGTGAGACACTTCTGCCAACATCTTCTCACCAGACACTGATGACTTCATCTGGTATAAAGTATTCTCTGACAGTATGAGAATCAGACTGGTGCTGTGGCACAAGCATAAAGTGCTGTGTTTTGTACCTTGTGGAACTAGTTAAATAGGGGGTTTAATCTCACTGCAGTCAATTTTTTGTTCAGTTGACTCTCACTGTTGATCCCGCTTTACTGCAGCATGTGAGGCATTCCTACCAACATCTTCTTCTCACCAGACACTGATGATGTTATATGTTATAAAGTGATCTCTGGAACTGGGTAGGTAGGGGTTATACTCTCCCTGCAGTCAGCTTGTGTGTTTATGTGCTCAGTTAGCTTTCATTCTGGAGACAATTATAGAGCAGTACATGAGACACTCCTACCAACATTTTCTTCTCACCAGACATTGATGATATCATCTGCTTTAAACTGTTGTCTGACAACATGAAAGTCAAACTTGTGCCATGCTGCTAGTGTTAAGTACTGCATCTTCCTGCTTGTGGAACTAAGTAGAGGTTCTAGTCTAACTGTAGTCAACGTGTGTGTGTGTGTGTGTGTGTGTGTGTGTGTGTGTGTGTGTGTGTGTGTGTGTGTGTGTGTGTGTGTGTGTGTGTGTGTGTGTGTGTGTGTGTGTGTGTGTGTGTGTGTGTGTGTGTGTGTGTGTGTGTGTGTGTGTGTGTGTGTGTGTGTGTGTGTGTGTGTGTGTGTGTGTGTGTGTGTGTGTGTGTGTGTGTGTGTGTGTGTGTGTGTGTGTGTGTGTGTGTGTGTGTGTGTGTGTGTGTGTGTGTGTGTGTGTGTGTGTGTGTGTGTGTGTGTGTGTGTGTGTGTGTGTGTGTGTGTGTGTGTGTGTGTGTGTGTGTGTGTGTGTGTGTGTGTGTGTGTGTGTGTGTGTTTAGTTAGTTCACATTTTTTTGACCATTTTAGAGCAACATGTGAGACAAACCTCCCAACACCTTCTTCTCACTAGGCAATGATTATGTCATCTGCTATAAAGTGTTTTCTGACAATATGAAATATATACTTGTTTTGTGGCACTAGTGTAAAGTGCTGTGTTCTTTAGCTTGTGGAGCTAGGTAGATAGAGGTTCTAATGTCACGGTAGTCTACTTGTGTGTATATTCAGTTAGCTCTCGTTCCAAAGATGATTTTAGAGTAGCATGCGAGACACTCCTACTGAAATCTTTTTCTCAGCATACATTGATGCTGTCATCCTCTATAGTGTGCACTCTGACAATGCAAAGTAAGACATCTGTGGAGGTGTTACTGTTACAGTGTATGGAATCCAATTTGTATACCTACACAGACGTAATATTTAAATCTGATCTCAGTCAACTGCTGTGTGTGTGATTGGTGGTAAATTACTGTCAGTATATTACTGTCAGTATATTATCTTTTGAGTCTCTTTTCATTTGAATCCCACTTAGGAGAACCTTTAACATAGTCCCATGAATCCAACATCTTCTTTTCTGCTTTGCCAACGAGTGATGTCAAATGTAATAAAATGATCAATGCTCTTTATAAACGCACTCTTAAACATACCACAGCAAAGTTTCATTTTACCATCATTGATAAAATAACAGGTGACAGATCTAATAAATCTGGATGGCATAGTAAATTAAATGCAAAAGAGAAAAAATGGATTGTGAAATTAGGTGGACTTTTCCAACCTGGTCTTAATGAATAATTATGATTTGGTACATTGATGAATATTCATGAGCTCACCAATGATAGTTTGTGACTAATTATTTCCAAATGTATAAAAGAACTTCAAGATGTTTTTGGAATTTACACTGATGAAGGCTAGGTCAACACCATAGCCGAAACCAGTCTGTTTATTCTTGTGTTTTTTTATTTTAATAACTAATTAAATTAGTTTACACAGCTCACAGTTGCTGGCTTTTGCTTTTTGTTTACCTTTGAAGATTGCACATGTCAATGTTGCTGATATCCACATGCACTGTGTTGAGGTATGGATGTACAATAGCTCTACAACAGTGTATTCCAGTCTGCAAATAGAGGTATTTTATTGATAGCCACTGCTGCCATTTGAGTGCATGTTCCCTCTGTAACAGCTGCAGCAAAATGACTTCTCAGCATTGTTGCCATGGGATGATGCTGTGTAATAATTGCCTTAATAAGGCATGTGTTCTTGTAGTGGAGTATATTAACATTGTACACATTTCTCATTCAGCCAGCACAAGATATTTGCAGTATAGCACATGTGTGCATGTGTATACCTACCATCATGAAATGCAATGTGATATACAGCAATATAACATCATGCTAATTACATAGGCAAATGTGTCTTGTTTTATCCTCATATTGTAATACTGGTATAGACACAGACATATAATCTGCTCAGATTCACTTGCAACTGTGATACATTTACTGTATTCCCAATTGTGTTACAGCTCACATGGATTATTCAGGTGTTGCCCATCAGCATTGTGTGACCATAAGCATTTATGTCAAACCACATATACCTCATATGTAATGTACTCATATATGGTATCAGAACCCTCACATACACCTTATCAATGATAAACATATTGGTACATGATGTGCAAGTGTTGCAATGACATGAAAGAGGTAGAGTTGTATGACGGTGTTAACAGTTCCATTTTGTGTCATGTGATGCATACCCAACGCTGTATTTGGTGGTGTTTGCACACATCTTTTTTTTAAGTAAGTACAAAATCTTATGGTGAATACTCAGCTATGTGTGCAGATGATTGTGGAAGGCAATAACAGTACTCATCTGGAGGCACTAGACAACCTGCTAGCTGATAGATTTTGACCAAACTTCAAACCCCTGTCTTTAGTACTCATTAACCAAAGTATACATGCAGACATTACTCAGCATATTTACTCATGAATGCAGCTCATCTGTGCACTCTATAAACCTAAAAGCACTGCATCATGACCCGTAGGTTACCATATCAATAAATCTAAACCTGACCTTGCAGACACAGTTAGATCCCTAGTTAACCATAACCTCCAGACAGGCTATGTTTTGGCAGAATAGTAGACAACAACAGTCATCTGTCTGAACAAGGGTGGACCATCACCTAACACAGGTAATTATAGACCCAAAGGACTGACTATCCTCAATGGAAAGAATCATCATGGACCTTATCAACAAGAACATTGGTAATCATATGACTGTGTAACAAACCCATTTTGATTTGTTAAGGCTAGATCACGTCTATTCAATCTGGTAGACTTCTTTGGGAAGGTCAACAAGGCCATGGATGAGGGAAAGAAAGCGTATCCCTTATAACATGACCTGGCAAAGGCATTGATCACAATTACACACTCAAGCATTACAGAGAAACTGTCTAAAATGGCTATGCATCACTACATCAACATGTGGGTAGCCAATGAATCACCACCAGGATACATACTGTCAAAGTCTTTGAATTCACCTCTAGCAAGAGGCCGGTGACCTTTGCATTATTAAAGGGTTCTGTACTGTGCCAATTCCTGTTTTGTGTTTAATTCACAGAAGTCAAGGCAAACATAGACAAGTTTTGAGCAACCAACTTTGTGGATGACTGCAAATTGTCAACAGTCCTTGGATCCAATAATGGTAATGATATACTGCAAAAAGCATTAACACACACAAATGAATGGGACCAGAGCCATGGAGACTCACTAAATGTCAAAAAAGCATAATTAATTTATTTTGTATATCAAATACCCCACTTAATTACAATATAGGCAGCATTCCCTAATGAGTACACACAGTGGTACATGATCTGGGTATTCAGTGAGATAGTTATTGTAATTTTAACCAACATCTGTCCACAGTGGTGACCAATCCCTTCTATGTGGCACATGTCATCAGTAAGTTTATGGCATTCAGCTCAAAGAACATATTTCCATTGTACTCAGCCCTCATCACAACAGTTTAGAACAATGCATCATTTTGCATGTAACTCACTGCACATGTGCAACAGCTGGAGCAGTACCAGAGATTTTACACACGGAAGATACATGGTCTAGAGGACAAATCCTGCATGGAAAGATTCAAACCCATATCACTGTATACTGTCACCTATAGACTAATAATAGCTGATTTGTGTCTGGCTTACAGGGCAGTCCCCAATCCATCCCTGATGGAAATGTCACACATTTGTAAAGCAGACTGCATGAGAGACACCCGTTCAAAGTATGATAACCTAGCCTCTGACATAATACATCATATTGAAGAGAAAGAAACATGCGACAGACAATATCCCTTCTCTGAAGCAAGCTCCCATTCACATAAAATGAAGGCCTTTCCTGACCATGTTCAAGTGCAACCTACATCAATGGATGGTTAATGATAATTGCAATCCTTGTGTTGAACCCATGTCCCTTAAAGATAGAGGCAGCTGGTCTTAAAGAGCATACCATAGGCTGATGACGTTGTGAGCTTTGTCACATAGATATTTAAAATTGCAAAACTCATGTCAAATATTGCCAGGCTTTTATGTCATTTTGGAATATTAGCCTAGTACTCTGCAATGAACCTATGAACCTCTGAACTCCAATTGCATTCTGTCTTAGTTATAAGGAAGGTCTTTTATTGCTATAACTGTTTCTGAAGAAGTTTGCTATCAGGCTGATGAAAAGCACTTAAAACAGTGGAATAAATAGTGTTATCTGATCCTTCTCAGACTGTGTTGCTGGTTTTTTGAACCTGTTTTTGGATCTATTTTGCATTCTAGGTAGAGCTATAGTGTGAAAGTAGTGCATCATGGATGTAACAGTGCATCATATTAGTGTTACCACTTGACAGTTTGCATAAGCATAAATAAATGCATGTCAGGATTTCATGCCAGTACACAATTTTCACTGGCAATGTCAGGGGGACAGTAATCGTGTGGCACATGTCTTGAGGTTTGGCATGTGCTTACAGAGTGTGCTTGGTATGAGAACCAATTATCACATTGACAGCTTCCTTGATTATTGATGCTAGACTTTGTACTGCTGTAGTTTCCATGCATATGGGCATAGTTGATACATTGCCATCAGTCTCACATATTACTGTACCATTCATTATAACACAACAAATCTTAATTCTAATATCAATTGCAGGTGCTTCAGACAATTTATCCATTGCTATTAAATGTGACAGATGCATGCAATACACACCTGTGTGTTAGGAATCCACTTTATTGCCTGCCTACCTTA
>NC_056725.1:1640249507-1640274507 GCF_019279795.1 Protopterus annectens | reverse complement strand
AATAAATCTTCTGGATCACTCTGCAATGCAAATTGACAACATTTTTCCTTCAGAGAAATAAAATATGACTGTACCATTTTACTTTGATCCATTCTAAAAAACAAAACAAAAAAAAAACATTATTATCTGTATCATGTACAAATCCAGTTTAAAAGCATCATGTAAGGCACTGCCAAATTCAAAAGAGGACTTCAAAGTTCAGGTTGTAAATTAGTCACATTTCTTCATTTAAAGTACATCCTCAAAGTGCAGGCAATGCAATCTAAACCTTTTGTAACACTAAAATGTTGTGTGCTATGGTAAGTAACAGATCGGTCATTACATTATGAAAAGGCAATAGCATATGTTGACAAAAGGCTGGAAATAGAATGATAAAATTATTTCATTCTTAAATTGTATTCTAAATCCTTCTTAAGTTTTATTTAAGATTTAGTATATTTAAGCATAGTGTTGGATGCACACTGATTTTTATTTTGTGTTATTTTATTTTATTTATTTGTTTTTTTTTTGTTTGTTTTTCCTTTGTCTTGCTAAACATGAACTTATAAAGGCTCATTTTATTCCTTATTTCTTACTTTCTTATATTGTCTCACTTGCAGCATTATTAAGCACAGTTCTGTTAGATTACAATTGCAAGACACCTCTGATCAGTAAAACAAGTATGTAATGAACTGTATGTTATGCCACCACTGCTTTGGGTGGCAATAAACCTTCATTAAATAATAAATATCTCACATTTACAAACTGTAGTTAAGAATATTATGAAGAATAAGTACATAGTTTGTGAACATGTCAAATGGATGGACTTCTAGTATTCTTGCCAGCTTTGCTGTACAAGGGGGAAAGAAAGGTTTTGCAGCTAAGGACTAGACGTCATTGATGAAGAGCAATGACACTGCTCCAGAGGCATGTGAATGTGCAATGCAGACTGGGAAATCTGTGGGACATTGAGTTTGACATTCAAGTAAGCCATCCACAGCTTTGAGGATAGCACCATAAAACTACATCCTCATCTCTTCTCCACACAATTTCTCATGAAGTGTTTATACTTTGGAATTCCCCAATCACAGGGCCCCAGAAATAAGGGGCAGATTGTACCAGGGGTCAGAGAGGATGCAATGAGTTATCAAGAAAGAGCTTTGGAAACATGGCAACAGACAACTGTGATGGAAAAAATTGACTGACACTCTAAACAAAAGTGAGTAAAAACAAATGAACCCAGGCATGTAATGAAGGAACGTTAAGCTTCTCTTGCAAAATTAGACAAGGAATGAAATAACAGAATAATACATGTTAACCAAAATCTATTTAAAATGCAAGTAGTAGTCTTAGGTCAGAACACCAAAAATCCACAAACAACGAACTGTTAAACTGGAACGGAACACAATAAAAGTCGGCCAAAAAGAGTTAGTGCTATTTATTGTTAGTGCTATTTATTGTAAGTTACGCTTTCGGCTAGGGCAATGCCTAGCCTTCTTCACACACTGCACACTGTTTTGTTTATTTTTTCCTGTTGTATAAGTTAGAGTTACAATTTGTTATACAAACGTAGGCTGCGATAATATGTTGTTATGGTTACTAACACCATTGCTTAATTGATGACATCACTAACTTTATTAGATAAAAGGCATTGGTTTATCACATTTTAACTGTTTGTCTGAAGAAGGCTAGGCATTGCCCTAGCCGAAAGTGTAACTTACAATAAATAGCACTAACAATAAATAGCACTAACTCTTTTTGGCCGACTTTTATTGTGTTCCATTCCAGTTTAACAGTAGTCTTAGGTCAGTTTGGTAGCCTGAGGAACATGACAATATTAATCCAAAATCTTCCCTTTTTTCCTGACTTCCTAAAGATTGCCTTTTTTCACAATGGGAGTCTCTCATTACAGCCAGATTACCCCAGCAGTTGCAAACCTTCCAGGAGTGGGCAGACCAAGCAGTTACTCTCACAGTAGTTTAGGTACAAATTTCGATATACAATGAATAGCATTTTGTATCAACATATAATCACATGCATAACAAAGTATTCTCTTAACATGTGAGCTTATGTCATTTTACTATAAAGTCTCACTGATGTCAAGGTTTAGCTATTTTTATTCTTTAATGTTAAATGCAGGTTGCCCAGATTTAACACACCTTTATATGATCTATAATAAAAAAGTATGGCATTTTTTTCTTATTATGACATTTCACATTTTTTATCAAGACTGTTATGTAAGAAAGAGGTACAGACTGAAAAAGGAAAAGTTGCTAATCCAGTGTAATGCTGTCTAGAGAAGTTACACAGCAGAACGGAAAGGAAATCAGCTCACCACTTTCCCTGTTTGCTTTAGCTCAAGGGAGCACTTTTTCTGCATTTCTAATTAATTTTTATTATTCTTAGTTAAAAGTATTAACTTACTGTCATGCACTCCTAATTGCTAAAAAAGTTTCTATTACCTTTAAAACCTGCTAGCTGATGTCAAACTTAACAAACTCCAGCTACATCAACCAACAAGTTACTATAGCTAAGTCATCAAAAACAGGTCTCTGTCTCTCTATCTTTGTCTCTGCCATTGTCTTTCTCTCTCTTTCTCTCTCTCTCTGTCATTAGCAAAATTTCCACAAAGTCACTGAAACACACATGCACGCACACACATGCACACACACACGCACACACACACACACACACACACACACACACACACACACACACACATATATATATATATATATATATAGAGAGAGAGAGAGAGAGAGCTATATATCTATTTATAGCTAATGTATAGATACACTGTAGGTATAGACAGATATATAGGTATAGGTAGATGGAAACATACAGAGAGACAGAGAGTGTTATGCTCCATCTAGCACATAATAAAAGATTTAATAAAAGTGGGAGCTATCAAAGTCAGGAGGTAAAATGTAGGGATATAGAGCAGATAGAATCAGTCAACTACTTCTCTTAAGATTCTCCTAGCATGGATATGTAAGTCCTAGTGGTTGACAAGTTGCTCCATTCTGAGGGATTCTTTATATAGATGCATTCATTATGAATGTACTGCAGGGGATCCAGAGATATGGTAAGGCTTGCAGTTGAGACCATATGTATGTGCAAACAGGCATCATGGGGCAGTGTGACCACCACACTCAGACTGACCTGGGGACAATTGCTCAATGTCATTATACTGACCAATAACTGAATCTCCACCACCTGCATACTGGCCAGATGAACTACACTTCCTATTAGAGTGGACCTTTTACCCATCTGCAAAATGAACAGCATTAGAACCACCAGATCCAAGTTTTTAAATGTTGCTTGTGATGAAATAAGAAATATTGGCAAGACAGATATGTGTCTCAGAAAATCCCCATGGTCTGGGACAGGTTCCCCATCCATGTGAATAAGAGTCCATCCCTAACCCTATTTAAGTGTAAACTTGACCAATGGATGGGAAATCAAAAATTAAACCCGGGTCTGGCCTCCATGTTTCTGACAGACAGAGGCAGACAGTAATGCCCAAAGTAACATACCCTCCCCTACATAACTGCTAGAAACTTCTTAGTTAACGTATCCCCTCCTAATATACACCCATGATACATAGGGATATAATTGGGTTGGATTGCATGGCTAGGCTTATAAAGGTCCTGGTTGTTGTTAGCCTAGTAAATACATGTGAACCTATGAACCTATGAACCTAGCCTGAGCCACAGCACTGCCCTTACCTGTGCTTGACAAAGTAAACCACAATGCAGTGTCCTGTGTGCCATTGACTGTACTGTTTCTACATACTACATCACATCCTGTATCAGGATCAGGTGAAGAGCTTGAGAATAAGGTGGGGAAAGGATTGGCTGCAAACACAGAAATATATATAAGAAAATACATATTACATAATTAAACAGATACAGAGATGTGTGCAAATACCATAGGACAGACTCTACAGCTAAATTATATGGAATGTAAATATGCACATGCCTGGTCAGCATGTCAGTGGTTTGTGCAATGCCCCTATAAAACAAAGAAACTCCAGGATTCAATAAGCTCCATGTAGGAATAGTCTTATTCCTACACAGAGTGAATAATGTTCATGTCCACATCCCTTTCTTAGCAGCGGGCCTTTCATATTAATGAAGGTGTACTACTGAGATGGATCTGTAGACATGAACACTGAATGAGTACAGGGGGCGTGTTGCAGTAGTGCACACAGATCCAACACAGCCCCTGTACTCTCAAAGTGCTGTATGGCACTTTTAAATGGTTTCAATGTCCAAGGACACTGAAAGCAACTAATAACAGCAAAACAGTGTACAGGGACACTGAAATAGGTATTAGGACTTGAAATAAATGCAGGAGGTGTTACAGGTACTGTCACACACTCCCTGCATTGTGAAAGTGTTGTACATACTTTACAAATGCAAACAGTGTCCACGGACACTGAAATCAATGAAATACAATGAAAGCAATGCAGGGGGTGTATGACAGGCACTGTGACACACCCCCTGCATTGTGAAAGTGCTGTACAGCACTTTACAATGCTTTCAGTGTCCGCGGAAACTGAAAGCAGAATTGTGAATGGGAAGCAATGCAGGTGGTGTGTAACAGGAACTGTAACACACCCCCTGCATTGTCAAAGTGTTGTACAGCACTTTATATTACAATTGTGTCCTTGGACACACACCCATACCTCTCAACCTCTTAGTGCCAAAAATTTGGACAAAGGCCAACAAAATGGGGAGACAAAGGTCCAAAAATAGGGACATGTTTTAAGTACTGCTCTTATAAACTTAGAAATTTGATAGAGTAACAGAGTTTGTTTTAACATACATTTTCTGAAGGATTAGAAGTCTGAAACTTAAATGTATGCCATTATTTAGTGACTTCAATCCTGAGATCATCCCACTGATTTGCAGAAAACAACAAATTTTATGAGGAACAAAACCAAAATATGAGCCAAACATCTGGACAGTCCAGGAAAATCCAGACAGTGGCAAGGTATGCACACACCTCTACCTCTTCTACCAAGAAATCTGGATAAAGCCATCTCATGAACATGGGTCAAATGTCCTAAAATAGGGCAAATTTAAAAAATATTGCTCATCCAGACTTAGTTGATAGAATGACAGGTAGTGCATTACCAAATATGAATCAACATTAGTATTACTATATGTAATTAAAGTGGTTGTATTATTTTTTTTTCCATTATAAGTGAAGTTTAAGCATAGCTAAGTGGGTTTGTACATTGCACCACTTTACTCACCATTACTTAAACACCTTATATGAGCTAAATACAAATGTATAGCTAAAATCCTCAATGGCAAGATAGCGTAGTGGTTAGAGTTCCAGCTTCGCATGCAGCAATTCACAGTTTGAGTATCAAGACAAGCCCTTCATTTTCACATGGGAAAGCATTGTTAAAAATTAATTTTTTTTATTTGTAATGATGTAGTAATTTATATTTGTCAACCAGGGTAGCATAGCTGGTCCAAAATTGAAGTGTCATTAGATATATGCTGTGAAACCCCCATGTAAACACAAGTGCCCCATACAGTACAGTCACACCCCAAGGTAATGTCATGAAAGCACATAGGGGAATGTCATGTAATGTAAAATATATACACTTAATAATATATCAGTAATGAGTAATTAATGTCCAATTCAAAACTGTTTTTGACCTGAAAATTAAGCAATGCTTAGCAGTGCTAAGCTCTGCTTAGCTGGTTTCAGAATTGTCTAGAATTCTATTCTAATCAGTACGGAGCCCAGCTGAATGGATTTGTGTGCCTCTAAGCACTGCTCAGTATTTGCCCATTTAAGCACTGCTCAACTCAGCTTATCATGTTTGTGCACCACTGAGCTGTGCTCAGCATTTTGGACCAATGATGGCAAAAGGCAGGAACATAGCCTTATTTAAACTGCACAGGTCGGAATACAGCCATAACCTGTTGTAATTTGATCTCTGCAGGAATTATGTCTGGCATTGGAGAAAGAGCTCACTTTCAGATGCAGCACTGGGGCATCTTAGTGTCTAGGGTCATGGCTGGGCTCCTTGTTAAAGACCATGACCACAGACTGCTGCAGGGCCAGTACCAGGGCGCACAGTACAAAACGGAGGCCTGGGACCATCTGGCACGTGATCTCATCAGTGCTACTGGAATCTATTGAACTGTTCAGCAGTTATGGCATCATTATTCTGACCTAAAGCATAGGAAGGGGGCACTCTTGGCCCAATGGATCCAAGAAGCTTGAGATGGGGATGCCCCAGTAGTGAGTAAGTATCTTATTCATATCAGTACTAAAATCCAGCCTGAGTATGTGATAGACATGTATGCTTAATGTTTTTTTTCTTCCCCTACAGCTGCAGAGGAGAGCGCTAGCAACCCTGAGGCCCATGCTGACAGATTGGCAAGGTTGTGATGAGAGTCTTGTGTTTATAGATTAATCTTGCAGTATATAGTGTAATAAATAAGAAGGAGTACATTGCTTGCTGTCAGTAGGTATAGTGTGTTTTGAGTGTACTGAATAAATAAAAAGTCAGACCAGTATTGATCTACAGGATATGTAGTAGTACTGAATGTAGAATATCAATTGTAAGAAAGCACTGCGTCGTGCTACTCAAATAAAGATACCACAAACTGTTCTGTTTATTCTGATTTGTTGTTGAAGAACTACAATGTGTAAAACAAGATATAAATGAAATATGAAATGCGTCCTGCACTAACATCTTAACCTTGATTAGTAATGTGTAAAGAATTACAGTGTGTCCCCTGCAGTATTGCCTTGTGTTAACCTTTTCATTTCAGATCGATGTACTCCTGAATGTAGGTATGCTGATGCAGGCAAGTATGAGAGTGTAATAGGTGGGGACGGCAGATATAATGATATCCAAATGTATATGGGTCGGGTATGCAACCCAGCACCCTGCTATACCCTGTACAGATCACACATATCCACATCTAGTAGGGGTTAAATGTGTACATCTGCTTTCAAAGGATTAATACACAGCATAGTAAGTATCTGTCAGGCATGCATGTTCAACTGTCACTACAGTCTTTGGTGACACTCCACTTAGATAACATGGTCAGAATGTCTAACCATGTGAGTTTTAGGCAGAAATCAGTCAAGTAAAAGAAAGCAGTTCCCCAGTAGCTTAGTGTGTTGCAAAATAGATCTGTTGTTCAGTTTTGCACACAAAGACCATGGCTTGAATCCAGGGAGTGGTACTAAGATGTGTGAATATTTACAGACAAATAATCCTGGATATGTGTACAGATAGTCAAGTAATCTTAACAGATATTTTCTCCACAGGTTTTACAGGTAAAGAAATGATTGTAGTAGCTGTATGATGGGTACACTAATAAACTTTGTGTCCAAATGTTCCAATGTCCAACAACATGCCTGCAAAAGACAGCAGGATGGGTACATACACCATGCACTCTTCCCGATACATGTCTCTTGAGTGTCACACATACACATCACTGGCAAGTCTTAAGTCCAGGACCCTGTGCATTCCAGTCACAGCAGCTACCACTACTCTACATCTGCTGTGAACATTAGTAATGCTTCAGTAAATATATCATGCAGGATGGTCATCCAACATTAGGAAAACACACACACACACACACACACACACACACACACACACACACACATATATATATATATATATATATATATATATATATATATATCTATATACATATCTATATATTTATATATATATATATATATATATATATACACTTATCTATATAGATATATATATATATATATATATATATATATATATATATGTATATACTCAACCTCTTACTGCAAGATATCTGGACAAAGCTTGACAAAGTGGGGGGACAAATGCCCAGAAATAGGGACATATTTTAATTATTGATTTTATAAGCTTAGAAAGTTGCTACAGTAACACGGTTTGTTTTAACATACATTTTCAGAAATATTTCACATCTGAGACCCAAATGCTTCTCATTATTTAGTGACTTCAATCCTCACATCATCCCAGTGAATTGTCAGAAATCCACAACAGTTATGGGGAACAGACCAAAGATATGAACCAAACATCTGGACATTTTATGAAAACCTGGATAGTTGAGAGGTATGAGTGCAGTCCTGTAACATTAGGGACAAAACACTGAGCTGCCAAGCATTTCACCCAGCACCTTCTGAACTACAGTCAGAGGAATACAACACTACACCAAATCAGCTCTGGGGAATTGCTGATGCATTTGTAAATATATCATGCACTACAGGGATGTAACTGTAGGGAAAAACAGACATTGTTGACAGATTGGTTACCCAGAACCATTTGCACTACAGTCAAAGCAACATGCCAGTAAGCTAACTGACATCTACAGTATAATGACTGTTTTAACACACATATCCTGATTTCCAGTCACACACTACTCCTATGTATACTGCCCCAAATCACAGTCTACTTAGAATCCTGAGGTTTTAAGGGACATGTCTCAGTCTGCTCCTACAAACATATACAGCTGATAGACCACCAGTAACTGTAGCAGCATGCACAGTCAAATAGAAAAATATCTATGGCACTCACATCTGTCACTCTGCCTACTCAGCCCAACAAACATTGACACACTACACTGCTATCATACCTCCCAACCTCCAAGAGCAAGAAATCTGGACAAACTCATAAATAATGGGGGGACAAAGACCCAGAAATAGGGACAATTTGTAAATATTGCTCTTACAAGCTTAGAAAGTTGACAGAATAACAGGTTTTGGATTACTATGAATTTCCTCAAGGGTATAAAGTCTGAAACTCAAATGTATATCATTATTTTCTGACTTCAAACCTCAATGATTTGCCAGAAAAAAACACAATTTTATGAGAAATAGACCAAACATATCAGGCAAAATTCTGGACATTCTGCAAAAATCTATACAGCTGAGAGGTATGACTGCTACACAATCTTAAAAGCCTGTTAACAATGGCCAAACATACATAACTCTCAATTGTACAGACTTCCACAGAATGTCAAGGGTTTGGGCCTATAGTTATGGCGACTTCCTCATAACATTTCTGAAATTCTGCTAAATCACTGGGATGATAACAGGAGTGAAGTCCCTAAATAATGATATACCATACCTCTCAACCTCTTAGTGCAAGAAATCTGGGCAAAGCCTGACATACTTGGGGTACAGAGGCCCAGAAATAGGGACATATTTTAAATATTGGTGTTATAAACTGAAAAAGTTGTTGGAGTGACAGGGTTTGTTTTAACATAAATTGTCTGAAGGATATGAAGTCTGAAACACAAATGGATGTCAGTATTTAGAGACCTCAATCCTCTGATCATCCTAGTGATTTGCCAAAAAAAAAAACAATTGTATGATGAACAGGCCAAACATAAAAGGCAAACCTCTGGACATTCTGCGAAAATCTGGACAGTTGATAGGTATGTCATATACATATCAGTGTCAGACTTCAAATCACGCAAAAAATGCATGTCCAGAAAAACCCTGTTAATCTAGCAAGTTTCTAACTGAATAACAGCAATACTTACAATCTGTCCCTAATTCTGGAACTCTGTGCCCCATTTTGTTGTGCTTTCTCCACATATCTTGTGCTAAGAGGTTGACAGGTATGCAGACACAGCATAGCACATCAATCCAAACAGTGGACAGTATTTCTACCTACCCTCTGTGATGCTGTAGGTCCAACACCTTCAATATGTCCTCCTCATAGGCAAGGAAAAGGGGCAAGGCCCACATGAAAGACTTAATTATAGCACTGTGTTGCCATGCCATTGGCTAATGGAAAGACAACACAGCTGGTCTGGATTGAATTAGCAAGTGGGAGACACTAATTGGTGCACAGGCTGTCACCTGCTCATGAGTATTACCTACAAAAGTCAAGCTGCTGCCTATGCAATACAGGTCTGTATCTTTCTATGCAAAGACAGACTGCGAATAGAGAAAGTTGTACTTTTGGATTACTCTGAGAAAACACTATAGCATTATAACAGGTATGTCAAACAATTAAGCATGTAATGGAATGCAGAAGGGGGATGCAATAATGGGAAATAGGAAGTTAAACAATATGTCTCAACCAGACTTGCTGGACAGACATGTTGCTGTCCGGCAGCTATGGACATCTTTGCTGGCTCATTTTGTAGCACCATAGATCACAGCTCTAGCCCCTGAATCGCTTCAGCAAAGGTAAGCTCACATATAACTACTATTGGAGTGTATTTTGTACAATACTGGGAGGTTGGCATAATGGTTAAGATGTTTGCTTTGCAAACACAAGGTGCAGGGTTTGATTCTCACATGGGGTAATTGGCTAGGCTCAAATGGCCCACAAGGGCAGTTAGCCTAGTATGAACTTATACTGACTGTAACACTGCCAGGCCAGCTACCTGGGATGTTGTAAATATTCATATGTCACTTGTGAATACTACTATGATACATATGCTTGTCTTACAAATGTAAGATAACTATATAGGGTGTGTGCATAGTAAACAACTGGTGCAGAAGTGTGTGTTGAACTGCATGTTATATACTGAGCTCATATCTTTCAACTGTTTAGAGTTTTGTAGAATGACCACATGTTTGCCTCATATTTCTAGTTATTTTCTCATACAGTTGTGGTTTGTCTGGCAAATCAATGGCAAATCAGTAGAGTCTGAAGTCACACCATAATAACATACATTTGAATGTCAGATGTCATATCCTTCAGAGGATTCCAGTGAATGCAAAATCTATTTTTCTATCAACTCTCTGTATATCAGCATGTATGACACTGGGTAGTGGTTTGGCCTCATAGTCTAATAGGTGTATGGTAGATGTCTGATGGGCTGGTATGCCCTGGTAGGGAACTTCTGTGATGTCCCCAGCTGCTGCATGTGCCGTCTGATGTGAATGATGAATGAAGGATTATGTACATTAATGGTCCTCACTGGGGGGAACATGAAACATCAGGATCAGGAGTGCAATGCATGCTGTAATGCCAGTATGGTGAAACTACCCACACATATACTGTGCTGATAGATGGCAGGGGTATGATGTGGGTGTTAGAAGTGGATAGTGCTAGCAAACGCAGATGTGTGCAAGATCTGTACAAAATGGTGCCCAATGTATGATGTCCTGTGATGTGTATCCCTGTTCATGTCTTTCAGGTACAATGTGTCAACAGTGGCAACCAGCCTTTTCTGACGCTGAGACTGCAGCAATACTCGACGCAGTAAGACTGCATCACACAGCCCTGCTTGGTAGGAACAGACAGCAGTTGCAAGAATGGACTACCCTGTGGACCAAACTAGTGTCTACTGTTAACAATCTGGGCCAGCATGGTTGAACCTATGAACAGATCAGGCACAGGGCAACTGACCTTATTCATTATGCCTGGCAAAGGGCAGCAGCTGTGGCCAGGGACTGTACAGCCACAGGTGGGGGTCCTGCAATGCAGGTTCCCCTTACACCAACAGAGGAGTTCCTTGCCAACTTTGGGGCAGCCACTCACCCCATGAAACCATACACACCTATGTCGTGGAGGTGGGTGGCACCCAGACAACAGGCAAGGAGCATCCAGTTAAGGTCCCAGTGGACATCACTTCAATACTGTATCATTCATGCTGGCATCCCTGGAGTATCTAGATGCATATGTCAGGTCAAACTGCATTTGTGGGTGGGGTTTTGTAATGCACACAAGTGCACATCTATAGTGAATGACAGCAAATTGTGTAGTATGAGAGCTTGTATTGTACATGTTCAGAAACACATAATTTATCCTGTACCAGTGCCACATGTGAGTGTGCTGACAATACCACTCCCCCACAACTACATAGGTCCCACTGGTCTGGCTGGGGAACAGCAGCCTGAAGCCGGTGAGAATAGAAATGTCTTGTTGTGGCTCACCAATACCCTAGGCATGTTAAAGGTATGCAGTTATCCATGCACACAACTGTTACACTTAGCCGTATTGCAATTTGTGCTTGTTCACTTGTGGTGGGGTTAACTGTAGTGCATCACAGTGGTCATCAGAGGAGCCTATTCACAGGAGCAGTAACATTTCTGTAGGTGTTGTCACTGTGCTATACAGGGGTACATTAATATTGTTTACATGGGTGCAGTGTGTGTTAGGTGAAGGTCCATCACCTACTACCACTCGTCACATATCAGAGGTGTATATTAGTAGCAACATTAAGTGGGCATAGCTGCACTGCATGTTGTTGAGGGCCTGTCCAGAGTGCGTCTGTTGTGATCTGATTGTGTGTCATGCATGTCATCATTCAGATATTGTGTGGTCTGTATAATGCCTTTGTGTCACCTCACCTGTATGTGTTTGTGTGCATGCGCGCGCATGTGTGTCTACTTGTGCGTGTGTGTGTATGTGTGTATGCGTGTGTGCGTGTGTGCGTGTGCGTGTGTGCATGTGTGTGTGTGTGCGCGTGTGTGTGTATCAGCAAATATTATAGTGCAGGTATTAATTTACATATGTTGTCTTCCCCTCACAGATGAACATGGGGGATGGTGTCTCTCCCACTCACAACCTGATGTCAGTGTCTTTGTGGACTGTGATGATGATGATGGTCATAGTGAGGCACAAGTGGAGTTGTTTGGGGCTGAATCTTTGCCATTGGTTGATATCCCACTTTCACCCACAATGTCCCTGCACACAGTCAGTATGCCCACACATATCCAGTCCCGAGCAGCCACAGATAATGGACAGTTGTAAGATGATGGCATGGAACATGCTAGTGTGGTGACTATGGCAAGTGTGATTGTAGACATTAGCCATAGCCAGAGATCAGGTGAGGTCGCACACAGGCGGATGGACTGGGGTGCTCAAAAGAGGACTACTGCCCATCAAGCTCCTGTTGCAAGTGTCACAGCAGATGTCACCAGACACATGTTTCAGTCTGTCATCGAGGCACAGTCACATTCTGAATTCAACATCAGACAGATGCTCAGGGTCATGAATGCAACACTTCCTGCCATGCTTGACGACCTCCACAGCCTTGGTGATGCAATACATTATTATGCTGATGTCATGGATAGATGGTGGGGTGAGACATTGTCATTGCTTGACCATGCGATGTCTATGTTTGAGCATATGGTGGGTGTAGGGCATCGACCACATGGACATAGGTCAGCAACTGGATCAGCTGAGAGTCCATGTGGCCATGCACATTCACACTCCCATAGTGGCAGTACTACCAGCACTACCAAAAGGAGGGTGTTGTCCACACCACAATGGAGCAGGCCATGGGCACGTGGGCCTGGCGGGTCCTATCAGGGGACACAGTTCCACCAGACAGCAGTCACCATCGGGGAGTAGTACTGCATCTGACCTTGGGCCTGGTGGTGCATGTGAGACTCCTGGCAGAACCAGTTCCCATGTCCGTGGCTGGATACGGTGAGCTGTGCATCCTGCAATGTACAGTCCACGGCTGTCCAACATACCCCTGTGTAGGGCAACCACATGGCTTGACTGTGTGCATGCAAACACACACACATCTCAATCACAGGCAGTTCATCACCAGACACACACAGCCCCTCTGCACAGCCCAGTTGAACAACACTCCTCCACACACACACACACACACACACACACACACACACACACACACACACACACACACACACACACACTCACACACACACACACAATGTCAACCGTATGGCCAAGCCTAGTC
The DNA here is from genome assembly GCF_019279795.1 of Protopterus annectens. Taxonomy (NCBI): domain Eukaryota; kingdom Metazoa; phylum Chordata; order Ceratodontiformes; family Protopteridae; genus Protopterus; species Protopterus annectens. The sequence goes on along the minus strand of NC_056725.1, from coordinate 1,640,260,852 downwards.
CTCTGGCAAACCCACACCACACCCTGTGCATGTGATATTACCTGTGCCACATCCTTGTTATCCATACCATCAATGCAGGGACATGCTAATATGGGTCTGATGTACAGGGTGAATATAGTACAGTGTAATAATGTAATGCTGTGTAAGGTGCTGCCGGATGGCAATTGCTATGGGTACACATCAAGGTGTATGCACCTTTTTAGCCATGCTGAACTATTCCTGTTAGTACTGCTGACTGACTGTAGTCAACCATACTGTATTCTGTTTGTGTTCCAAGTGTCTCTGTGTCTGCAGGCTGTGGGCCTGCTGACATTACCAATGACGAGTATTGTAGAGTGGAAACACAGTGACCTTTTAATAGCCAAGGTACAGCTGTATATGTGCATGTTTATCAGGTGTGTATGCATGCAACAGTGTGTGAGAGACACTGGGGGCAGACAGTGTGACCTTGCATACATACCCCTTGTCATAGCCAGCTAGCCCTCATACAAGTCACCTGGGTGTTCTGTAGTACTACAGGCTCATACATACAGAGGAGGTTACTTGAGTACTGACACTAGGTCTCTCACAAGCCTAGCCATTACTTTAACCCTAACAGATTCAGCTATCTTGCGGGCACCAGGTAGTCACAGGGCCTTCACATGTCTACATATTGCACACACACATAGGCAACACACAATGTGTGTGTGACATTATCAAATGTATAGTGTGGGATACAACTTGTTGTAATATGACAGTTGGCAGCACATAGTATGCCCATGGCAAGTGCAACACATAGGACTTCGACTTATTTGCTACTATGACACCTACTTGTGAGACATTACCTTAGCGTACAGTATTTCTCATAACATTAAGGTGCTTCTGATGTGCAATAACTGCTCTCTGCAATCAGTACAGAACTGTATGACATATTTCTTGTGCTACAGTCCTGGGACCTCTTTTCACTGTTTCAGTTGTTGTCACAGGTTACACCTTGCCAAACATGGACTGCAACCTGCAGGGTGGTACAGACATACCTCTCAACTGTACAAGTTTTCACAGAATGTCCAGATTATTGCCTCATATTTTTGGATCATTTTCTCATACACATGTGTTTTTCTGGCAAATCATTGCCAAATAATGGAGGGTTGATGTCAAAAAATAATGGCAGACATTATGAGTTGCAGATTTCATACCTTTCAGACTATCTATGGCAATGCAAAACCTGATATTCTATCACCTTTATAGGTTTGTAGGAGCAATATTTGACAAGTGTCCCTATTATGTGGCCTTTGTCACCCCATTATTTATGACTTTATAAACATTTCTTGCTCTAAAAGCTTGGGAGGTATGAGTACAGATGGTGGCCATACCTCTGACCTCTGCATATGTCTGCAGATTGTCCTGATGTCTGACACATACTTTCTTTCCATCTGTCATAAACGTGGTTTTCTGGCCAATGTTTTGGAAAATCATGATTGACATTACAGATTAATGACAGATATTGTTATGTAACAACACATACCCTTTGGAAGGTGCATTCAAATGCATGACCTGTTCTGCTATCTATTTCCCATGTGTGTCACAGGAATATGTGAAGGGTGTGCTCAATGTTTGCTGTTTGCCCCAGCTTCCCCTATAGCTTTAACCAGATTTCTTTCTGTGAGTGGTTGGGAGGTATGCTGGTACATGCATACATACATACATCCAGACACACACACACACACACACACACACACACACACACACACACACACACACACACACAGACACACATTTACGACCTCCTCCTGCTGATAGCCGAACCTCTACCTGCCGAGTCTTACAAACGCTACTGCTAGATACATAACAGAAATGCCACAGAGGTAATGTAGGGTTGCAGTGTCTGCCACTACTATTCAACTGGGTGACAATTGTAGGGGCTGTTAGGATTGCCAGTGGTGGGTTCAGAGGCCCTTAACATGGTAGAGCCACCTGATGCACACAGACACACACACACACACACACACACACACACACACACACACACACACACACACACACTACTGCATGGGAACATGCATTGAAACACACATGCACACAGAGTCAACACTTCTCATATTAGATGACCCACCTATCTATTTATGTACAACACACAGTGATATGATGATTGCATGCACCACAGTGCTTTTGTGTTAAAAACTGTGTAACTGTGCTTGTGAGGTGGATGACATCTGTAGGGGTTGCAACTAGGTTGGCAAAGGGGGAGTTAACAGGGTGGAAGAGGCACACAAAATGATATATCCATCGCATACACAGAGTAAAGACAGCCATAGGTTATATGCATACAGAAACACATACACAGTTGCCAATAGAATAGTAACCCTACATATCCACTTGCATGTACTATAGTGCTATGTACACATTACATGCACAACAGAGATTATATGCTGGGGACATTACTTACTACCTCTTACAAAAAGCAACTTTGGGAAAGCCTTCATGGACAGTGGGGATAAAACACCCAAAATAGCAACTGGTCTCATATATTGCTCTTACATACCTGGACAAGTGATAGACTGGCAGACTTTGTATCAGCATGATGTTTCAGACAGGTATGAAGTCTGATGCTGACATGTCTGTCACTATGGTAACTGTGACATATTTTGCAATGATTACTCATACATGCCCATTGTTATGGGACACAGACCACATATAGATTGCAAACATCTGGATATTCCATATACATCTGTACAAATGACTGGTATGGCCTGCATAGTTTAACATGGTGCATGTAAGGCCGATGTCATTAACTGTCTCCTTAACTTAATGACATGGGAAGGGAGTCAACAGTCCTTAAAATGGTATAACCAATAGCTACATGGGATATACTTCACACACAAACATACACACAGTACTATAGTAGCCAGTATTGGGATCAGAACCCCTACATATCTAATTATTTGTACTATAATATTACACAGTTATTACATGTGCCACAGAGCTTATAGGGCTGAAGAGTGTATACAGGTGCTTCTAAGGTGAAAGACATCAGCAGGCCTTAAAAAGTAGGGTAATGGTAAGTGTACTGTGTGGAACATGCCTCAGAATGGTATAACCCGCACTCCCAGAGAATATGGTTCTCACCAAAACACACGCACACAGAGGATATGGTTCACACACATACACACACACACACACACACACACACACACACACACACACACACACACGCATGCACACACACACACACACACACACACACACACACACACACACACACACACACACACACACACACACACACACACACACACACACACACACACACACACACACACACACACGCGCGCGCACACACACACACACACACACACACACACACACACACACACACACACACACACACACACACAGAGTTGCCAGTACTGCATTTAGAACCCCTACCTACCTAGTTATTTGTACTACAGTGTTACACAGATATCGCATGCACCACTGAGCTTATAGGGTTGAAGAGTGTCCAAAGGTACTTCTAAAGTGAATAACATCAGCAGCCCTTGTAAAGTATGGCAATGGGAAGTGTACTGAGTTTGAAAGGATTCAAAATACTTTAACCTGCAAACATACACACTTCTACACCCGCACACATTTGCCAGAACTGAGATTAGAACTGCTGCCTATCTAGTTATTTGTACTATATTGTTACATAGTTATTGCACACACCATGGAGTTTGTAGGGCTGATGGCTGTCCAAAGGTACTACTAGGGTTAATAACATCAGCAGTCTTTGTAAAGTATGGCAATGGCAAGTGTACTGGGTGGTGAAGGTCTCAAATTACTTTAACCTACAAACATATACACTTACAAACACAGTTCTACACACACACACACACACACACACACACACACACACACACACACACACACACACACACTTGCCAGAACTGACATTAGAACCCCTTCCTATCTAGTTATTTGTATTATACGGTTACAGTGTTATTGCATGTACCACGGAGCTTATAGGGGTGATGGCTGTCCAAAGGTACTTCTAAGGTGAATGGCATCAGCAGGACTGCTAAAGTAGAGCAATGAGAAGTGTACTGGATGGGAATGGTCTAAAAATCTTTAACCTACAAACAAACACACACACACACACACACACACACACACACACACACACACACACACACACACACACACACACACAAAGACAGGTGATGTGATATTACAACCCCTACCTCAGTACTACTACACAATGGACCTCACCTTCATGCTGGCCCATACAACTGTTTACAACTGGTATGCAGCTGTCCACAGCAGGACATCACTTTATGCCCTTCAGGGTATCCCTGTCTGTGACTCACTCTCTGTGTGTGTCTCCCTATGTCTCTCTCTATCACTGTCTGTCTCTGTCTTCTTCATGTCTATGTGTGTGTATGCTTGAAATATTGTTATATGTTGCCCATATATATGAGTGTGTGTATTACATGCAACAGATGCAGATATATCACATATTGGCCACCTACAGCTAGCGGAGGGTAGTCATGTCTGATGGGTGTGGGTAGACTCAATTAAGGTGTACATAGTTATCTGTATGCAAAGACATCTATGCACAATACAGTTATATCATCTGCTGTAGGTTTAGACATGGGCTGTAATTCTCTAAGTGTAGGAGCATGCCCAGTATGACCTTCTACAGTAAGAGTGTGACTCCATTCCACAGATAGTTGTACTCCAGTCTTGGGTTTTGGTGCTACAGCCATACCTCTTAACCTGTTAGTGCAAGGTATCTGATGATAGCCTGCTAAAATGGGGGGACAATGGGCCAAGCATTGGGAAATACTGTAAATATTGCTCTTATTAATGTGGAAAGCTGCTAGTGCAACAAGGTTTGTTTTAGCAGACATTTTCTGACATATATGACATCTGACACTGAAAGGTAGTGTGTCATTACTTATTGGCAGAAATCCTCATATCATCACAGTGATTTACTTGAGAAATACAAGATGCATGATGCACAGAATAAAATTATCAGCCAAATTATAGACATTCATGCCCAATCCGACCAGGTGAGAGGTGAGGATGCAGCCAAATTGACTGATTAAGCTGTGTAAACAGTCAAGTACCTCAGTGATACTGGCTGGGGATCACCTGCTTGTGTGTTATTCTTCTTAACCGAAAAGTCATATCCTGGTGTGACTCATATCTCTCAACTGTACAGTTTTTTGCAGAACGTCCAGATGTTTGCCTCATAATTTGAGTCCATGTTTTATAAAATTGTGGTTTTCTGGCAAGTAAGTGGCAAATAATTAAAGACTGAAGTTAGAAAATAAGGACAGAACATTTGAGTTTCAGACTTCATAACCTTCAGAAAATTCATGCTAAAGCAAAACCTGTTATTCCATCAACTTTCAAAGTTTGTGGGAGCAATAATTTAAACACTGTCCCTATTTTTGGGCCTTTGTCCCACTTTTATTTATGACCTTGTCCAGATTTCATGCTCTAGAAGGTTGAGAGGTATGGGCATGGGTACAGAGTGCATTCTACTGAACAGAGATGTCCATTATATGTGTGGTATATTCCACATAGCACTGTGATTTCCAGGTATGTCAGTGGCAGAGCAGCATAGAGTAATGTGGTGAACCAGTGACAGACATTTGTTTATAGGTTGATAGGCTAATATGAGGTTACTAGGCTATTGGCCCTGAAGCCCTTATAAACCTCGCAGATGAGAGTGTAGCCCATGTTAAGACATGTCAACACCCAGAGCCCCTGTGCAGTAAGGACACAGGTGGAATCACGTCTGTATTTTCTGTTATACATGCACTTATGCAGGGAGCACTTCACAACGCGTATTGAGGCATTCAGCTTGATGTGGACAGGGGAGTGTATTCCACAGATGGGGGAGTCTGTGGGACATGTATCTGTCACACCAGCAAGCCCTATTGATATCACAGACCAGGTTGATGTTGCACCTACAGGTTGATCGAGTAGGCCTTGACTTCCAGATGTGCAATAGTACCATCAAGGCAGGGTCTGGATTGGTTTGTATGCCAGACAGAGGTCACCTCTGAGGATTCTGTATGGAACTGAGTAGAGGAACAGTGCTGTTAGCCTATCTGTGTAGGGTAGGTGTTTGTGGTCCTGGATTCTACCAGTGAGGAACCTCTGTGGTTTTCTCCAGCTGCTGCATGTGCTTTGTGAGGTACATGCCAAAGGGGGCATTGTACAAAATATTTGGCCTTATAACGTTAGAATACATGGATCTTATGACCTCTTTGTCCCTGGATGAGATACCCTTACTTTTGTATTGGCCCATCTATGAAGCTTTCTGTACAATGGAGGCAACATGGTGCTCAGACTTCAGGTTGCTATCAACCTGGGTGGCCAAATGCCTCACTACTGACTGTGTATGTAGGACATCGTTGTTAATGTGATATTATGTGGGGACGTCAGTCTACTCGATGGGGATGATTATGCATCTGCAGGCATTCAGCTTTAGGCCATGTTTCTGGCAGCAGTTATTTGTTTTGGTGAGATGCTGTTGTAGGATGTCCACATCACTTTGGGTATTGCTGACTGTTTCAAGCTTGCAATCATCTGCCAACTTGGTCAGCCATAGGCCAGTGTTTTTGGCCTGCACCTCAGGAAAGTATATCCCATATACCAGAGGCCCACAGACCAATCGCTGGGGTATGCCACTCATTATGGGTGTACTGCTTGACTTGGCTACCCCTATTATGATTATGTGGGTTCTATCAATGAACCAGATTGCTACAGATCTGGTAACATATGAATTGCTGCCTAGTTGACAGAGTTCATGTACTATGGCTGAGTACAGAATAGTGTGTAAGGCTTTGGCCGAGTCAAGGTGCAAGAGTGCACCATCTTTCCATCATCCATGCCTTTGTTAGCTGTCTCAGGGAAGTCATCCAGAGTTCACTGACATACATCTCCTTGAGAAAGGCAGACTGTGTGGAGTCAGGTATTTGGAGTTTCCCAATGTCCCTGTTAATGAGGTCCATGATAATCCATGATGATCCATAATGATAATACCTCAGATGGTTTGTGTTGCTATATTATTATAAGGCTATATGCTGGCCTTAGCTGTCAACCTGTCACCGACTGACATCTGGACAGGCCCATATATGACAGTCAGTCACAGGTCCACACATGGGGACAGGGTGTTAATAATGCTCTGCCACACATAGACAGCTGGGACACCAGTTTGTTATAATCTTGCTTTTTCTTATGGGTATGACGTCTGCTTCTCCACTTTCTGCCATTGATATTTTGACATGAACCTTTCTTGTTTGGGATATAGTTTGGCAGGCAAATGCAATGTTAGGACAAGCAGAAGAGATATACGAGGCATAATTGTGGTCCTTCTGTGACAGCCTGTCATTCCAATGGTATGGATGGTGGCCAGTGACTTGTTGTCAGTGCTGACACACTAAGGTGGCAGGCATTTAACTCCTGGCAGTACACTGACTTTCAGGTACCTGCTGTCCTACTAGGCACTGTGTAAGTTGCTCCAAGCTGAGTACTGTCCATATGCGTGACTCCCTTTCCCTGACTTGTCCAGCTTTCCTGCAGTGACAGATATTGACTTCTGGACAGTGTGTACAACTCCTTCCACAGGTGTAGCTGCATGCAAAATGGGACAGAAAGTCTTGGAACATAGACCCTGTCAACCACAGTATTGTACCTAGGCCACTAAGTCACACCAGCCAAGAATAAGTGCTGCCCACTTTCTGACAGTATTAACCATGCATATATATAGCTCATTGACCCCTGCAAATTGTGGACATGCAATAGGTTATCACATTTATTGGGACAGCCTTGGGAATGTATGCTCTGCTGCTATTACCCTACAGACATACATGTTACTGCATTTCTATGGGGACACGGGTGTGTCAGGGGGCATATCTGTCAACTGCACACATTTGCACAGACTGTGCAGATGTTGGCTTTTGGTTCCATTTAGCAAAGTGTTGTGCCTGTCTTGGAGAATACTGGCATATCATTAAAGACCAAAGGTTAGAATGTAATGGCAGACATTTGTGCTTCAGACTTCCTACCCTTCAGAGACTTCATGCAACTGCAAGACCTACTGTGATATCACTGTGTAAGTCTGTGAGAGGAATGTTTCATAATTGTCTCTATTTGTGGGCCTTTGCCAGACATTTCTTTGTGATTTTCTATGGCTGACTTGCTGGGAGACACTGAGCGGTGAGTATGGGACCCCAACATTGACATCCATGCATGTGACCTATGACCCCGAGATTATTAGTCCCCCACATAACATACACTGCAATGGGTTTTGTCACCTAGAGGAGTACTGCATACTCTGTGGAAGCCAGTATTGGGTGGACATTTTCTGTTGTCCTACATAGCTGTCAATTGTCTGCTGCTATCCTCGTAGGCTACCCCATTCCCTTGCATGCACTCAGTGTTACCATAGATACGCTACCACAATGTACTACTCCATTCATTTATTGTTAAGAAGAGTAACTTACCTTGTGCCTGTGGCAGTTGTGAGGGCAGTCCTTGAGGGCTGTCTCTGTTGGATGCACGCAGTACACAGCCTATACATGGTGAGGTACAAGTAGTGCAATGTGTGTGGTATCCATTTTACTGTGTGTGCGAGTCGGAGAGAGATGTCAGTCTCTGGGTCCCTAGGGTGTAAGTGTATGTGCTATGTATTGAATCTTTGCCAAGGTCAGGGCATACTGGGCATGCCTCCATCTGCCTACAGGGGCAGGCTCAGGGGGTTCGTCCTCCAAGACTCCTGTGCCTGTGGGGACCTTAGCAATGGTGTGAGCTGTGTGGCCCTTCCCTATGATGTTCCTGCTGCAGCTGTGTCCACAGGATCATATTGTGTGGCATGGCACATACTATGAACATGTGCGCATATGGGGCTGGAGAGTACTGTAGGACTCCACCAGATATGTCAAAGCAGTGGAACCATGACTTGAGCATCCCAAACACATGCTGTACAATGATCCTGCTTTGTGTGTGTGCCTCATCATGGCATTGCTCAGAGTGTGTGTTTGCATTTCTTATGGGTGCCATCAGCCATGGCTCCAGTGTGTAACCAGCATCCCCCACCAGATGGCCATATGGGATGTCCTCCCTGGCAAATGCCTGGTACAACTTTGAGGCATGCCAGATGTGGGAGTAGTAATAAATACCAGGGCTGCCAGCACACACCTTCATGATAATGTCCTGGGCATTCCACATGACCTGGCAGTTGATGGAGTGATAGCCCCTATGGTTGACATACACTCTACCATCTTCACAGGGTGGTGCTTTCATGTGGATATGAGTGCAGTCTATGAAATCCAGTACCTCTGGGTAGTGTGCTACATGGTGGAAGAGATGCATATTGCTGGTCCTTTCCTCAGGGGTGCGGCAGAAATAAATGTGCTCACCGGCATGTATTTGCATGACATCCAGGAGCTGGTGGAGTGCTCTGCATACAGATGCCTGTGAGACCTCCATAATGTCTGCAGTAGGTCTTTGGAAAGTGCCTGTAGCTAGTATTCTTAAGGCTACACTTACCTTTGTTTCGACTAGGATGGGTTCTACTCTGTTGCCTCTGGGCCTGAGGTGAGGCTGGCAGGGCTCGATGAGTTGCTCTAGCATGTCCCTGTCCACCCTGTAGTGCTCTATATCTCCAGCTCATGTAGCCCCTGAAATGTTACCCTCGGTCTAAACACTCTACTCCTCCTCCTTGGTCTGGGCTGGTTGCTAGCATCATCCTCATCACCACCCGCAGTCTGTAGCACATACAGATGTAGCAAAGCAGCAGCAGCCCTTAACATTTTCTCAGTTAAAATTCCCAACTGTGTACTCCAATGGTGCAGAGTTTGTGGGGAAAACAGATTGAAGGGTGTTTGCATGGTTTATACTGGTGTGCTGCAGTTGCTGCCTGTATGATTGGCTGACTATGATACATTCCATCTGCCAGTTATATTGTTTGCAGTTGATTGCCTTTATTCTGCTATTTCCCCCTTTTTTATAATAATTAAAATTAGTCATGTAAACAATGTGGCAATTTTCAAATTTTCTAACTACTACTGTTCAATTAAAAGTGCACTGGAACTTAGAAAACTGCCACATTGTTTATATGACTAATTTTATTTTATTTTATTCTACCAGTTAGTTTTAAATACCATTTTAAATCAGTTGTAATTTAAGTGTATATTTTGTTTCCATCATCATACATTTTTTCTTATTATTTTTTCTTTTTCTGGTTTTCTTTTTTCCACTTTATTTAAAATGATGTGTAATAACAATACCAATTATACAATTATATATATTTTTATAGATAGTTTTTTGGGTTCTTGTACACAAGCCTGAAGAAGTCTAGAAGGACGAAAGATATCTTAGTTAACAATAGGTTATGAAAATAGAAAATTATTTTTACAATTGATTTTTTACATGCAAAGTATATATGTATATATCGATATATATATATATATATATATATATATATATATATATATATATATATATATATATATATATTTTTTTTTGATTGCCAAATGGACTAAGGTTGATATATTTCCATCCATGTAGTATATTGTCTTGGATAAACTCACAGACTTAATAATCTACTTAATAATCTGAGTAAATAAGAGGTACCACATCATTATAAATTGTATTTAAAGTACATAAGGGTTATAATATTATTATGACAGCTACTAAGTAGGGCAGGACCAGCTCGACTGTCACACTGATGGGGGAAGGGATGTGAATTTAACATGTGTACCAATAACACTTTGTTTTGTAGCACAATAAACTACGCCCGTGCCTGATAAAAAGTATATATCTATTTAGAAAGCTTGTGAGGAAACTATTACTCTATTTTTGTTTTACTTGGATTGCTTGTCTGTGTACTTAATAAAGGATTTTCGACTAGTAAGACTACCTGCCTTGTTTGGATTACTTTCATATACTTAGTAATTCTGTACAATTATATATTTTTTATTATTTTTTTTTACTTAAGAAGAGTTAGTTCACTACTTCTACTACTTTTGTCTGATCTGATACAGTGATTAACTAGAGATATATGGTCTGAAAATCTTCCACACAGAGACGTTTCTTACACTGTTTCATTAAAAAAAAAGTAAACACCTGCCTTAAATATCACTGAGCATTACATAATTAATGAGCTTCAATGGCATAGAATGCTTCTGAATAGCATCTGCACAAGTCTGCATAATCTCTGGAATGTTGGTGCATTATCCAGTAGTTTGTCATAAATGTTCAGGGTTCAGCACATATGCCAATTATTAACTAACTTGTTTGCATGCCTATTATGTCCACCTATAGGCTGAAGCCAAGCTCATTGTGGCAAATTTAACATGTGAATGGGCTAC
>NC_056725.1:1640159507-1640244507 GCF_019279795.1 Protopterus annectens | reverse complement strand
ATAGTAAACATGTTTCCTGGGTGGATATTAATCCTACAGGCTAATAGACCATTAAAGCGACTGGGTTCAATTACAAAAAAGAGCAGTAGATGACTTGAGAAATATCACACAGAAGTCATGTGAAATTAGAAAGATTGAAATCCTGCACCCTTGGCTCAGGAATTAGCTCATTAACCTGTCGGATTCATAGTCCTCTGTGTTGTCATGCACTCCTACCAGATGTTTTTAAAGCATCAGCTTGGCATTTAGCATGAGATTGTTATAATCATATCATTAGCACACATACAGACATCACTGTAGTCTGTACTGTACACAGCCTACAGTCCTGATTAGATGATTGGGCATATGGAAAACATTCTTAAGCAATAATCCATGATTGGGTATCACAGGATTTATGCAGGAAAAACAGAAGTTCCGACCAACACAGCAGAGTAAAACCAGAAAATTTATTTGGTAAGAGCTTTCTCAGACTATGTTGCTTTGTCTTTCCATGTACCAGAATAAAAGCAGCTTAAAAATCAATGTTTAAATATTAATACCAGTAAACATTAAGAAAACAATAATCCAATGAAAAAGAACAGCAAATAACTCAATGAACCAGCTTCTGAGCTTATAAAGCTGGTTTTAAAGGAACATTACCATTTAGTCCTGTTGCTTTGCATGCCTGAAGGACAATAATCTATTTAAATTACATGTTTTTCCTCTATTAACTATATCACCACCTCTAATGTCTTCAAAAACTAATTGTAAAACTCAAAAGTGAAAATCATGATCATTAAAAGCTAAGATATGTGGTGCAAGAGCACTTATACTTGAATGATTCCTAATATTGCTTGAGTGCTCCAGAATCCAATCCTTAAAGGGACGGTTAGTCTTTCCCACATAAAAACTAGAACACTTATTGCATACAGCTAAATAAACCAAATTAGGGGTTCTGCAACCAGCATAAAACCTTGGTTTAAACTCTTTTTTTAGTTACTGGATGGACACAAGATTTATCTGAAAAGATTAAATGACAGGCCTTATAGGAATGGCAGGGATATACAGTATATCCAGCCTATCAGATTTAAGGGAATTACCATTATTTCTACCAACCATCCCATGGCAGAGGAGTCTTTTTAAGGAAGGGCTATTTCTAAAAGTATAGCTGGGTTTATTCCTAACAACCTCCTTTATTTTGGCATCAGTCATAAGGACAGGCCAATTTTTGCTAACAATATTGCACACAGTATTAATATCACTGGAATATGTCAGTGTGATCCTGGTACCTCCACAAGAATTCTTAGGGGCTGTACGAACTTTCCTATTGTAGAAGAAATAAGGACAGGCTACATTTCTCCTATCAGCAATAGTAACATTAGCAAACGTTTTAACCTCAGATAGAGAAATAGCCTCTGTCAGTAGAATTGTTACTAAGGTCATTAAGTGTGTGTTCAAAAGCGAGATCATTAGCATGAAGTCTAGACATCCTGTACAATTTTCCTTTCACAGTATTAGAATAAATATGATTTGGGTGCATACTGCTACGATGTAAAAGTCTATTTTTCCAGCAAGGTTTTCTATACAAAGCAGTTTCTAAAGTACCATCAGCATTTTTAAAAAGACTAACATAAAAAAGTCAGTAGTTTCTAGTGAATAATGTAAAGTAAACCTCAAGAAAGAGGTGTTATTTTCTAAATGTTGCCCAAAATAAAGGAACATATTAGCAGTGCCATTCCATAAAAGGCAGATATAATCAGCAAACAGTTTTCATGGCAACTTTTACTTTCTGAAGAAAAAAGTCACCATCCAAAATGAATATATTATTATCTAGTATAGTTTCTAATAAAGAACAAATAATTGTAATAAGTCTATGGGAATAATCACTGTGGTGAGTAAGGATGAGACTGACAGAGTCAATTCCATCTACATTTGGTATGACTATAAATAAGGTACGAACTTCCAAGGTAACCAAACTACAGCCAGATGCATTACCCAAATTCTCAACACAGTCAAAGAGAGAGGATAAAAAATGGATGGTATTCTTCAACATTGCTGGGGCAAAATCTAACATCAGCTTCAGTTTGCTCTAAACAGATTGATAATGGATCAGTTAACCACCCAAGACTATACAATGTTGGTCTCATGGGTGGTTGAGCCAGGTTTTTATTGTAGTGCTCACACCTCATTATTTAAGAAGCCTAGTACTTTTAATCCTCCCTTGAGTGCCTCTCTTGAACCATTTTTAAAGTTATGAGACACAGTATTATATGACATCTTGAGTACTCCCCGCTATGCAAACATGGTCATGGCAAATTGGAGGAAAAGTCTGTTTTATCTAATAACAGATTTTTGTCATATCTCAAATTTTATGGCAGATTTAATAATATAATAAAATTCAACCAAATACAGAAGACTCAAACACCGCAGCAAAATAACTAAGATGTTTTAATGAGTGATACAACAAAACGGACAAGCACTTTCACACCATATGGTGGTGCTTCCTCAGATCCTTAAAAATACGCTAAAAAGCAATCCAATTCATAAAAATACAACATCCAATCACAGACCAGTAACATATCACATGACATAGCTAGATAAAATGCATACAATGTGATACAATGTAGCTAAACCAATCATCTAAGAAAGGTCTGTGATTTGAGGTGCGGTTTCACTGCTACGCTTTCATTCAAGCCATACCCCTTATCTCCTCTTAGTCAAATGACCCATCTCACTTCATTCTCTTCCATCCTATAAATATGATCATGTAACCTAGGATTAAACTGTGAAATTTGCAGCACAAGGAAGATAAACAAATGTGTTGTGTCATACTTCATAATATGTTTTGCTAAGGTATGGTTTCATTGGTATGCTTTCTTTCAAGCCATACCCTTACATGCTCTTAGTCAATTGATCATCTTCAATTGATCATCTTCAATTCATTCTCTTCTGTCCTATTAATAGCATCACCTAACCTAGGATTAAACTGTGAAATTTGAAGCACAAGGAAGACAACTGGACATGTAGTGTCATACTGCATAATATGTTTTGCTAAGGCACTATTCTCATTGGAAATCCTGATATCATATATATGTTCCAGAATACACTCTTTCAATGAGCAATTTGTCTTCCCCATGTAAAAAAACAGGGGCATATGGTGCACTTATCTAAATATACTGCATCCATTGTGTGACAATCTGCATAAAAAGAGAATGTGTATACTCTCCTTGTGGTAGGATGTATAAACTGACTGGCATTAATATCTATATGGCTACAATAATTGTACAATCTGTATCCAGGAGTACCTAAGTGCTTTGACTTCTGTCTAGCACAAGGAACATTATTACTCATAACAGAGTAGGCACTTTAATGATGTTTTATTAATTTTAATCTGTCCTAAAACCAGATAGATGCTTTTCAAAATCAGTATCATCACAGATAAGCCTAGATAGCCTAACTCCTTGACCTTAAGGACATATTTAGGATGAAGAGATTACACCGATTCTGAGGTGAATGGGTCACTAACCAGTGTGAAGCTAGATAGAAGTGGGAGAGTGAGACCCTATTTCTAAGCATTCTGTCCATCCACAGTGAACAATTTGGTTAAATGTGATCTTCCTAAATTAGGCGTCTATTTGTTCTATTCTCCTGATGTGAGTACTATTTGTGATATCTTTAGGAAGAATTGGAATATATTATTGGCTGATGAGAATATTAAGGAATTGATTGGTGCTAAACCCAAGTTTATATTCAAAAATAAGAAGTCGTTAAAGCATCTACTCTGTTAGGAGTAATAATGTTCCTTGTGCTAGACAGATGTCACAATGCTTAGGTACTCATAGATGCAGATCTTGCAATTATTGTAGTCATATAGGTTTTATTGCCATTCAGTTTATGCATCCTACCACAGGGAGAGTATATACATTCTCTTTTATGCAGATTGTTACACAAGGGATGTAGTATATTTATCTAGGTGCACCGTATGCCTGCGTTTTTACATGGAGAGGATGAATCGCTCTTTGAAAGAGGGTATCCAGAAACATAAATATGATATCGGCATTTCCAACGTGAAGAGTGCCCTAGAGAAACATATTATGAAGTATGACACAATACTTTCATTTGTCTTCCTTGTGCTATAAATTTCACAGTTTAACCCTAGGTTAGGTTATCCTGTTAATAAGATGGAAGAGCATGAATTCAGGTGAATCATTCGGCTAAGAGCAGATAAGAGATATGGCTTGAATGAAAGTGTAGCAATAAAACCCTACCTTAAATCATGCCCCCTTCATAGAAGATTGGTTTAGCTACATTGCATCAAGTTGTATGCATTTAGAAAGATTGGTTTAGCTACATTGCATCAAGTCATATGCATTTTATCGAAATATGTCACGTGATATGTTACTTATATGTCACTAATCTGTGATTGGATGTTGTATTTTTATGAACTGGATTGCTTTTCAGCATATATTTAAGGATCTGAGGAAGCACGATTGTATGCAATAAAAGTGCTTGTCCATTTTGTTGTATTATTCAATAAAATCATTTTAGTTTTATTGCTGCCGTGTTTGTGCCCTCTACTTTTGGCTGAATTTTATTATCATTTGGGGTGTGATGTGAGGACACTAGATTATACCTTGCAGTTGTCTTTTCTTGTTTTCCTTTATGGCAGATAAGTTGATTATATCTGTCTTTTATGGGATGGCACTGCTAATATGTCCCTTTATTTTGGGCAACATTTAGAAAATAACACCTCTTTTTTGAGGTTTACTTTACATTATTCACTAGATACCATTGACTTTCTTGATGTTAGTCTTTTTAAAAATGCTGATGGTACTTTAGAAACTGCTTTGTATAGAAAACCTTGCTGGAAAAATGGACTTTTACATCATAGCCATATGCACCCAAAGCATATTTATTCTAATACTGTGAAAGGAAAATTGTACAGGATGTTTAGACTTCGTGCTAGGGATCTCACTTTTGAACAAGCACTTAATGACTTTAGCAACAGTTCTACTGACAGATGCTATTTCTCTATCTGAGGTTAAAAGTTTGCTAATGTTACTACTGTTGATAAGAGAAATGTAGCCTGCCCTTACTTCTTTCACAATAGAAAATTTAGTACAACCACTAAGAACTGTAGTGGAGGTACCAGGATTGCACTGACATATTCCAGTGATATTAATATTGTGTGCGATGTTGTTATGACTGATACAAAAATAAAGGAGTTTGTTGGGAATAACCCCAGCTATACTTTTTGAAATAGGTCTTCCTTAAAAAGACTCCTCTGCCATGGGATGGTTGGTAGAAATAATGGTAATTCCCTAAAATCTGATAGGCTGGATATACTGTATATCCCGGCCATTCCTACAAGGCCTGTCATTTAATCTCTTCAGATAAATCTTGTGTCCATCCAGTAACTAAAAAAGAGTTTAAACCAAGGTTTTACACTGCTTGCAAAGCCTCTAATTTGGTTTATTTAGCTGTATGCAATCAATGTTCCAGTTTTTATGTGGGAAAGACTAACCATCCCTTTAAGGAACAGATTTTGGAGCACTTAAGTGATATTAGGAATCATTCAAGTATGAGTGCTCTTTCAGGCATCTTAGTTTTAATGATCATGATTTTTACTTTTTAGTTTTTGAGGACATTAGAGGTGGCGATATATAATAGAGTGGAACAAATGGAATTGAAATGGATTATTTCCCTTCAGACATACAAAGTCTTCTTTTTCTTTCGGCTGTTCACATTAGGGGTCACCACAGTGAATCATCTGCATACAAAGTAGCAGGACTAAATGGTAATGTTCCTTTAAAACTGGTTTTACAAGCTCAGAAGCTTGTTCATTGAGTTATTTGCTGTTCTTTTTCATTGGATTATTGTTTTTTTTTAATGTTTATTGGTGTTAATATTTAAACATTGACTTTTAAGCTGTTTTTATTCTGGTTCATGGTTTGATGAAGTGGCTTATTTTGTAAAAATGCTTACCAAATAAATTTTCTGATTTTAGTCTGCTGTGTTGGTCGGAGCTTCTGTTTTTCCTGCATTTTCATTTTTGTGATGGACCAGCTTTTAACTATGAAATGTGCTTGTTTTGTTGCTATCACAGGATTTATCCATAATTTGTGTGGTTTGATCATGGAGGTTTACCTTCTTTATATCATTTCATTGTATACTAGCACTGTAGTGATCAGAAATGTACTGTGATTCACTATGTGTTTTAGAGTACTGCTGCATGTGGGTGATGTTTCCTCTGTAGGGGGCAGCAATAATTGTTGCATAGTCTTTGCCATGGTACTGTGCTGTCATGCATACTTTAATCATGACATTAATCACATTATCAATGAAACAGTGCAAAATCTGTACGCTTTAAGGAACACTGTAACAAAAGTCCAGCACATGAGGTCATGGATCCTTACTTCTATAAAGGGAAGAATGTAGAACGTGTCTCCTTTTTATTTAAATTATTGTACTGTGTTTGTCTGTGTACTAAACAGTTTCAAAATGATGTGCAATGAGGGAATCTAAATATTTGTAGAAGTGGTGCATCATGCCTAAAAGTAGTGACATAGATCCAGATAGTTGTCAATTATGTGCAGGGGAAACTAGGTCCTGTAAATAGGTATGCTCTTCCAAAATCTGGATGGCTGTCATGTCTGATAGGAATGGGAGAACATGTTACAACAGTGTATGCCATTATATGTGTCATGCAACAGAGTCCAGAACACCAGTCAGATCACCTATAAGCAGACAATAGAGAAAATGACAAGCATGTCCACTGCCTGCAGAATTGGACTCCAAGGACAAGAGAGGGTAGCAGAATGATGATGATTATGACAGGGCAGGAGATTACCAGGTGTGATTGCTCCAGCTGATCACCAGTGGTGACCTTCACCACCTCATCCCGATGATCTGACAGACCAGATCCAGGATGTTGTCACTGACATCTTCAGATCCCACATGCAAAACATGATGGGAATTTTTTTCCAAGACATGGCATGGGATATGCACCACTCTTTCCAGGCGATAGCTAGAGTGATCACATGTGACATCTGACCAAACTAAGGGGGTATCTCCAGATAGTAAGTACAGCCTTTGTGTTTCACTCATGTAGTTTTGCCAGTATGGGATTAGCACACTTTGAGGGGTGGCTTACTGTACTGTTACATATTTCTGCACATTACTCTATCTGTCAGTCATGCTTTCCCTTTTATGTATATCTTCTGTGCAGTACATTTCACAGTGTAGCTCATATGCACCCATGGCAGTTGTCTGCTGAACGATACATTCTCCTTCGTGGTCATAGCATATGACTTTTCTTTTCTCAGAATCCTATCCATCAACACTGGGAGTGTTACAGGCATTCTGATTTACTTCCACTGACACCTACAGGAACTTATTAGTACTGTCTGTATGGCTCCATTTGTGTGCATGTCTGTGCCCATATAGTCATGTTTGACCACATCCAGGTAGCGACGTGTCCCATATCTTTTCTATCACATATGTTTGTGATATACATTTATGTGTCCATTTTGCCTTTTGTGTTGTAGTACTACTATCTGTTTCTGCTATGTCCATCATTTGTCTGTGCGATGCTTCTGACACACTGCCAGGGATTTCTGCACATTGCAGATGGTTTGTACTACATTGTGAGTGCATGTTACATTTGTTTACATTTATTACCACAGCATGGTGTAGATTGCCTGCGCAGTTGTATCCTATCCCCTGTTGTTATGTGTACTGTACATGTATGTGTTACTCCACATTATGGTGGACAACATATTTGTGCACCTGCATGTCCTACTTTCCATTCAAACACATGTACATCACACACCTGTGTATCTGTACTATAGGTCTGCAACAGTTTTAAGAGGTTAGCATGTCAGTACTTAGGGATTAGGTTTTACTACTCAAACTCGAGTGCACCTTTGTTACAGTATGAGTTTGTATTATGCATGCCTGCATTGCGTATCTACTTACTGACCATTTTCAGTGGTTGTGCTATGCTGATATACTACTTGCATTGTGTACATTAGTAGCATATTACAAGGCTTCATGAGACTTTTCAGCTGAATTCAGAACTTTCCTCTGAGTCTCATGAATCGTTTAGAATCTAGCCCCTGGTCTTAAGATTTGTTACAACTTTTGATATGAATATTAACACAAAAAAATATTATTGATAGATTTTGGCTAATTTTAACTGCCAATAGGTTTTTTTCTTTCTAATCTGATTCTACCCAGATATCAATTTATATATAGGAAGGGAAGACTAATTGCTCAACAACTTTCATCTTTTAAAAATCCACTGATTCTATAGTCACACATTCCAGTGCCAAATGTGTTATAGCCATAGCTGTAGTTTTGTCAGGATGACAGATGGTTAGATATTAAGAGAATTATTGACAAAAAAAAAAGAAACAATATGTATCACTAGTCTGGGTGCTTTTTACTCTCCTGTTATAAGTTAAATGAAAGTGTAAAAAACCGAGAAGATGTAGTTTTTCCACACAAGCCAAGACTGAAAAAAAATCCCATGCAATTCTTGACAATCCATAAAAAAATCACCTCCCTTGGCATGAAATGTATTTTTTCATAGATAAAAAGAATGATTTTCCCTCAGAAAACAAAGAAATGTCAGGTTTTCCCTAGAATGATACTTATTGCCAAGCCTTCATGGATTGATATCCAAATGTCAGTTCCACAAAACCTTCAGAGGGCGCACATTTTGTCAACAAGAAAGCTTTGGAGTTTTTGACAGTCAGACTACATTTGTATGTGGAACCACTTGAGCTCCAAGCAGTTAGGCTGCATGGAAGATGCCCTAAAGCTTTGAAAGCTGGCCATTGGACATTCATGGACAAGATATAACCCAAATAACTTAGACTGTTGCAACAGTGATCCGATGTTCAACATTTTTCTTTATGTATTTTTTCCCTATATTTCATTGTAATTAGTCTTTTGTCCACAAGATGGTATTTATTTAGCAAGTTTTTCTTTCTTTCGTTTTTTGAACTCTACAGGTAATGGAGTCCCATACACTCAATAAAATACTGTTTTGAAGCTAGGAAGTTGAACACAATATAGCTCATGGGAGCTGCTGTTCACACTCAACTCAAATACAAGCTCAGTCAAACAGACATAAGGAGAAGTGGGAGGGGGATTTTAAGCTTAGGGAGCAGGAAGGGAGTTTAATGTTAGGGAATGATCATGGAATTTAGGTTTTGGGGTTGGAATTTTAGATTTAGGGAGCAATCAGGGACTTTACGGTAATGTAGGGGGAGTGGAGGTTTAGGGTAAGGGAGCATGGACACTGGTTGGGAACTGAGTAGGAATTTTAGGGAGACAGTTTAGGTTCTATTAGTGCTGCATATTTATAAAGGGTTGTGAGTTGGGTGTTGGGATGGCAATGTAGAAAGAGGAGATGACACTAGTGGAAGTTAGAATACTTGCTTTTATACTATGTGGCACCTAAAGTAGACCCTTTTAATCTATTTATCTGTATAGATAGATAGACATGCATAAAGCATTATTTATAAGTATAGTTACCCTTACTACTGAATTACTGTGCTGAAAAGCTGTTCTTTATAATTGATTTAAATTTGAGTTGCCAGCATGGCCGTATTATGAAGTGAAAAGTTCTTCAATTATTATATTTTTGTTGGTGGTTAGATGTCAGCTGACTATATGTACACAAAATTGAAAAGGCTGTATATTATACTTTTGCAGAGTGCACCAAAGAAAGCAATTGCAAAAACCTGGTCTATTTTTCTCTTTTAAACCTTGGTGCAGTTTTGCCAATAAATGAGAATCAGAGTGTGTGTGTACAAACTTATATATATATATATATATATATATATATATATATATATATATATATATATATACATATAAAATACATATATTTATACACATGTCCTCTATATGATCAAAAGTTCTTAATGTCATGGTTTGGTTAAAAAACAACATTAAGAAGTTCAAATAAGCGGAAGACTGAACTCTCTAATCACTGAATAAACAATAGATAGAGAAAGGAAAAGTATTTCCTCTCCTGATATTTATATGCCCACCCCCCCAAATAATACTAGCCTCAGATTAGGGTTAAGGCCAAGATGGTACGGGGTGAATGCCTTTAATAGTTCTTTGTAATGTATTCAGAAAATTCTCCTTGAAGAGTTGGGGAAATAAAGTGCCAAATATTGTCACTGGACCTTTAAGAAATGAAATGTAGTTCAAAGTCGGAGCTGGCTTGGCTATATTGCTATGGTCAGTAGATGAGTTTTGATACTATTGAATTTACAGTGACATTAAAAATCACAGATCTGCAAAATTACAAATAATTTTTCTGTCTCATGACATAAAGTAATGCCAACTTAATACAAAATTATTCAGGACATGTATTGCATTCCTTAACCAGAACAGTAGTGATATAGCCATCCTTAATGGAAATACTATAATGCAGCATGACAGGCTGTGGTCTGTGTGTATCCCTATTTATAAAAGGTAATATTTGAGACCATCTTTGACAATTATTAGTAATACATTTCAGAAAAGAACACATTGTCACTCAAGTAGACATTGTTCCTTAGATCACCATTATTCCGTTAAGGGTTTACATGTATTTGACATTGAAACTGGTCCTGTTCCATAAAGGAATTTTCAGTGGTGACTTCTTCCAGTTTACAAAAAAAGAAATGTTTTTGGAAAAATCCATAGTGCTATTATTACTTAACTAATACTGAGTTGTCCATAATGAGCTGATACCATATGATACCACTTACAGAAATCAAATAAATTATGTGCCTAATATATTCTTTTTGTCATATAGGTATATTGGTGTTGCCTTGCAAAATGGTAGTATATATATATATATATATATATATATATATATATATATATATATATATATGAAGCTCTTTAACATTTTGTACAATTTCTGAACAAAAGATTTTGATGCTCTGTTATAGTCTGTAAAAGTAATGGAACAGCTACTTCATGACTACATCATTGATTTCTGAAAGCAAAAACGTATACTTTTAAGGACAGACACATGCATACTGAAACACTCAGATAAACACACACACACACACACACACACACACACACACACACACACACACACACACACACACACACACAGAGAAAGACATGCACATGTTCACTGTTACAGACATGTCAAATCAGTGATCATTTTCATCCATGCACAAGTAAATTCAGTGATCATTTGCATCCATGCACAAGTATAACAAAAGTCATCACTTTTTAGTAGGTAAAGCTATGTTTTGTTTTTTTTTTTTGTAATCAACTGATACTATTTCTGGCAACAATAATGTGTTTCAAGTTGTTTTTCTCACACACTTTTATGCATACATACATAATATACATATATGTGTTTCTCCTGCAAACCCATTCCCAGTTTTGAGACCATTTGACTATGACTAGGTAATCAAAAGGATCAAAGTAATCAAAAGGATTAATTTTACACACAAACTACTTTACCCTCTCCCCCCAAATACACACTCTTGACATTTAACTTTTTCAAGTAATATTGTCTTCTACCAGGAGCAGCATTCACTAACACTTATTCAGGCATCTCAAGGCCTGTTTTTCTGTTAAAAATGACCCATAAAGTAGCTTTGTGCAATGTATGCTATTAACACTGCCCATGAGTTTATTTGGAGTCATTTGATTATTTGTTTATTTATTTTTGATCAGAACAGATCAGAACATGTGCTGTTTTTGGTGACCTCTATACAAATAAGTGACTACAGCAAGTACTGTCACTGGATGCATCTAAACAACTGACTTCTTGACCTTTGTAGCACAGTAGATGGCCACAACAATGACTTGCTGCTATGTGATGGGGAGAAAAGAAAGACATCAGGCCGGATTTACAAAAGCTTGCACGAAGTGCAAGAAGAGTGTAGGAGCTCACGGCGGCAATATGTCTGCCGTGCTATCCAGGTACAGCCGGCAGGGGCGTGCACGAGAGCTGCTAAAGCTACTCTTGCACAGACAGCG
This sequence comes from Protopterus annectens, assembly GCF_019279795.1. Classification (NCBI taxonomy): domain Eukaryota; kingdom Metazoa; phylum Chordata; order Ceratodontiformes; family Protopteridae; genus Protopterus; species Protopterus annectens. The sequence goes on along the minus strand of NC_056725.1, from coordinate 1,640,232,513 downwards.
TCATGGTATGCAAATTACCTAATTTGCTACTGAAAGCTATGCAAATGAGGTAAATTTGCAATCCAGGAAACACTAACCTGTCTGTGGAAGATTAGTGTTATCTGCAGAAATGTACTCTGTTTGTAATGGAGTACCGTTCTCCAAATAGCTAAAAGGAGCTATGACAGCTCCAAATAAAGGATGCATACAATTGAGGAAGCATGCCAATGGCCAAATATAAGGCCATTGGCATTTATAAATGTTTAAAATGATTAAAATCTAACTTTTTTTTTCCCCGATCTCCGATGTTTAAGCATAGCGCAGCACCACACAAACGTGCGGCGCTTTAAAAAACAAGAAAATAATTTAAAAATAGCCAAAAATAGGCATTTTCACTAAAAAGCTTATCCTGCCATGCAGGTGAATGGCAGGCTGAAGACAACATGTCCACTGAGTAGTGGTTGCTAAGGGGGGAAGCTCAGTATGAGAGATGTAACCATGCATTAGTAGGCAATCCTATGCAAATGAGGATAAGGATAGTGAATCCCAATTTTCCCCAGCATGTGAGCCATGTCCCAAGAGTGTAAGTGTAGGAGTAGCTGAGTAGTAGAGTAGAATATAGGTGACATCATGAGGAGGTATGTCAGAAAGGCTGTAAGCTAATTGGAGCACAGTGGCTTGTGCTTGCACTGAGTTGCTCAGGATTGCAAGAGGCATGCCTACAGTTGTCCTATTTGAAAACCTCAAACCAAAGGTGCACACTGTTAAAATATTGGAAATTTCTTGCAAACGTGCACAAAGCGTGTGTGCTCGTGTGCACACGTGTGCACGTGCTTTTGCGGCGCTGCCCCGGGCAGAAACAGAAAGGGAAAAGGAAGGAAAAGAAGTAGTAGGAAGTTAACCAAGGAGAACTAGCAGAGCTGCCAGGTGAAATATATCAGAATCAGCCAATTACACAGGCAGCAGACTATCCCAGCCAAGCCCAGCACTTTAAACTATGCAAACAGCATCCCCCCTGTTTTTCCCAAGAACTCTGCAACACTGCAGTATACAAATAGGGAAAGCTTAAAAAGCTTAAGTCAGACAAAATGTTAGGGGCTGCTCTTGCTATCATAAACCAACATGTGCAAGATGCTGAGGGTGGTGATGTTGTGAATGCTGCTGCGCAACCCACAGTGAGGAGATGGAGAAGAGTGTACAGACCCAGGGTAACCTACCAGGGGCTACATGAGCTAGAGATAGTAGACCGCTATAGGGTGGACAGAGACCTCCTGTAGCAAATTGTTGAGCTGTGCCGGCCATGCCTCACACACAGAACCAACAGAGGGGAACCCATCCCAGTGGATACCAAGGTATGTGTTGGCATAAGAATACTAGCTACAGGTGCCTTCCAGAGACCAACTGGTGATATGATGGGGATTTCACAGGCATCAGCATCCAGGGTACTCCACCAGTTCCTGGATGCCATGTCAGCACATGTCGGTGACCACGTATATTTCCCCAGTTCCCGTGAGGCATTGGCCAGCAATATGCGTCTTTTCCACCAAATAGCAGAATACCCTGAGATAGTGGGTGCAATAGACTGCACGCACATATGCATCAAAGCACCACCCAGTGAGTGGGGTAGGGTCTACATCAACCGCAAGGGCTTCCCCTCCATCAACTGCCAAGTCGTGTGCGATGCCCAGGGCATAATAATGAATGTGTGTGCTGGCTGCCCTGGAAGCTATCACAATTCCCACATCTGGCATCTGACACAGCTGTACCAGAGATTTGCCAATGGAGACATCCCTGATGGTCACCTAGTGGGGGATGCTCAATACGCACTGGAGCAGTGGCTGATGACACCCATCAGAAATGCACACACACCTGAACAAGAACTCCATAATGGGGCTTACGCACAAACAAGAAACATAATTGAGCATGTGTTTGGGATGATCAAGTCATGGTTCCGGTGCCTGGACTTATCTGGTGGAGCCTTGCAGTACTGACCAACTACATGTACCCAAATTGTTATGGTATGTGCCATGCTACACCATATGATCCTGCGAAAAACAGCTGCTGCAGGAACAGCATGGGGCAGGGCAAACAACCCCCCACCATTGCCAAGGCCTACAAAGGCACAGTGTGACTCAGAGGAGGAACAACCTGAGCCTGCCCCAGTAGGCAGAAGGAGGCATGCCCAGTATGCCCTGGCCTTGGCAAAGAGGCAACAGATAGTACATACACTGACTCAGTAGGAACCCTGGAAATGACACCTCTCTTTGACTTGCACATACAGTAAAAGGGATGCCTAAATTGACACTACCTGTTTTCAAACATGTATAGGGAATGTACTATTTGGATCCGACATAGGCAGCCCTGCAGCACCACCTGAGGCATGAGTGCCCATTTTAAGCAATATAAAGCACTGCTAAGCACATTTTACCAGTATTGAGCATATTTAAATACAATTATGTGTAGCTGCGCACCGCACTAACCAGCGCAACATCGGGCAACGTCGGGCAACATTGGGCAATGTTGGGCAATGTTGGGCAATGTTGGGCAAAGTCAGGCGAAGTTGAGCAAAGTCAGGTAAACACGCTCACACCTGCTTTACTGTTCCTTAACCAGTCAGGTCTGCCCAGCAGGAAAATAAAAAGCAGTGACAGGGCTCGAACTTAGGATACTGTGCACTATAGTCACAGTACTGATCCACTAAGCCATGACAGCACTTCACTGGCACAGACACAACTTAAGTCACTCACACATACCAGTTGGGGGGTCACATACATAACAGTCACAGCCAGCAGGGCAATTGTAGACAAACGCAAACACAAACAAATGCTGTATCATGCCCTTTGAAGAGGCATATGAGTAACCTCCCCCAAGGCCTATGCAGACAGATAACAGCAGGTCAGGCAGTGTGATGTGGGTTGGCTAGGCTATGAAGTCACAAACTAATATGCGTGTAATTGGAAGCTAAGGTCTGTAGTACAGTGGTATGCCTCAAGCTAGTACGATAGGCAACAGTACAGACTGAAATGGAGAACCTGACATAGCAGTGCAGGCCTAGCAAATGTGTATAAGTGTCAGGTGTACCCCTCATCCTATGTAGACCCACAGTAACAATCAGGTATGCCCCCGCTGAGTAGAAATGTACAAATAATAGCTGTCCCCCCTGTATGTAGAAATGTTGATGAGTCTATGCAAATTGACTCATGGAAGCCCTGCAGGCACAGCATGCTTCCTGTCGATGTACAACACAAAGGTGAGCCCTGAAGTAAAAACCAACTTGATTTTTCACACACATATAGTATATATGCCCATAGTGGGCATGCTCATACACTTAAACAAATTTAGCAAATTTCAGTCAGCAACATACTGAAAGGTCATACTGGGCATACTCACACACTTAAACAAAGCAAATGTCAGTCAACAACATACTGAAAGGTCATACTGGGCATGCTCACACACTTAGGTCATGTCTGAGTACAGCAGTGGGCCACACATATCTGGCAGTTGCAGTTCTTACTCCAGATACTTGTCACTATTCACCAATCCTGCCTTGCGCACACAGTGATATGAAAACAGACCCATATAATATATTGGACCCCTGTTATAATCAAACTATGTACTACAAGTACTTAAGTTGTTCAAAGAAAGTGAAAATCCAAAGAAGATCAATAAATCTCCAATCAGTATCATTAAGAAACAATGAGCACTCCTAACATTATCCAAGCCATGTTTTGGCAAAAATATTGCCAAAGAGTCCATAGAGAACCATGAAGCTTTCTTTTGCTATGTCATAAATATCAATGTAAACTCATATATGTTCTGAGTCAGTGCAAAGTGTAAATGAATACATGTACATGACTGACATTGCCAACATCTTGTCAGACAGGTTCATACATATTTACCCCACTCTCACGGACAAAAGGGCCCATTACCATACCTGGAGATTATGAAAACCCAGAAATCACATATACAATGGTTAAACAGCTCTATCCATGTGAAAACCCAGAAATCACATATACAATGGTTAAACAGCTCTATCCAAACCTAAAAACATGGCGTCTGTGGGATGACATGGTTTCCCTGGCTGTGTCATATGTGAACTCCAAAACAAACAGACCATGCACCTGAACAGTCTGTTGAGACTCACCCTCTGTACAGGATATGAAACTGTTGAATGGGTTGCAGCAACGTTTGGCACACTCCACAAGTGTTGGTGTACAACAGACCATGGGAACTATTGTCTTAGAAGCCTATTAAGCCTGATCTGCAAGGTCATGGAGTCCATCATTATGGAACTCACAAACAGAGCTATTGGGAGCCTACAAACACCCAACCCTTCCCATTTTGGTTTGGCCAGGGGCAGATCATGGTTCCTAAATCTGCTAGGCAGTTTCCAAGGCAGTCACCCAGGACATACATCAATGAAATGAGCTATACACAGCCTACACAGACCTAGAAAAGCCCTTTTCCAACACCCCACACACATGTCATATCCACAAAATCAACAACCTGTGCATAAACACGTATGTCATCTGATGGATTGCCAACTGGGGCACAGCTAGATCCCATAAGGTAAGAATTGTGGTCTCCCTGTTGGACTGTAAGCTGGTAACAACTGCTGTCCCCCATGGCTCAGTCCTGGGACCCCTCCTGTCTGGTGTATACTTTTCAGAAATACAGTCAAACACACGAGGGCTATGGTTAGCAAAGTTTGTGGATGACTGCAAAAAGGTTGTCATAATCAATGTTTGGGATAACAGAGACATCCTTAAAAAGGGTCTCAGTCAGACAGATGTGGTGTCAAAATTATGGCCTTGAGCTACAGTCATACAAATACCACATAGGTGCCAACACCCTAAATATGGAGGTAATAATAAGGGATCAATGGACACATGTGGATAGTCATCTCTACTTCACACATTCACAAAGTGGTTAGAAAATCATGCTATGTGTTCCCACAAATTGCCAAGGTCTTTGCATGTAGGTCAAAGGAGGTTCCCTCTAGTCATCAGTCATCAGACCCATCAGAGAGTATCACGGCACACTTGCGATGAATCTGACTAGGCACCTTCAGCAGCTGGAAAGACCACTGAAGTACCTCAACAAGAGGATTACTGGCCTCAAACAGTTACCCCATGCAACAAGACTGAAGTTAACTCAATATGTACCTGTTTCATACTGTCTACTCAGGCAATCTCTGCCCAACAGACAGGTCCATGTCCAATGCAGAACTGATGTACATGCACTATCTGAAGTAAACCCAAGCTCACTGTGCCACATGCTCTAGGGACATCATCATCACAACAATAAATAGAACATGTTGGAGGGATAAATTACTAACTCACAGACTTCCCTTGCTTTGGAACAGGCTCCCAACCTACGTTAAGCTGAGTCCCTCACTGACACTCTTCCAGAGGAGCCTTGATGAGTGTATGTGAAACTGAACTGTCACACCATGGATCACTTCATCAGCTCTACTACACAGAGGCCTAGGGAACTAACCCCATGTGTGGTGATAGCTGCACACTCTGGCCATACTAATATATGCCTTCAGGCAGACAGCCTATTACCTACCTATGTACCTGTATATATGTAGGGGGAACACAGTATAATAAGCCAAAGATGGATGGGCAGAGATGTGTGTAAGAGGGTGACCATGACAGGCAGCCATCCAGGACTGTCCCACCCAGCACACATCCCAATGGCACAAAAGACATGAGGTGCTCATCTCACCCACTGTACATAACAGCCACCAGTATATGTAAGCATTACAGTGTATGTGGTCCATGTGCCTGCTGTACAACATGACTGTACAATGAAGTACACATCTACTATCTGTAGACATGTACCTGACACATAGGTTCATAAGTATGTAGTAGACTATCTTCACAAAGGCATATATTAGCCTAGGCAAGTTGTGCAGTTTTCACCACCCCATTGGATAGTCTCCTAAGCCCTAGTTCTAATAGTTAGTGCCCTAGGCCCCTTTCTAGTGGGGCTGCTGATGTGATGCCTGGCGTGAATTGTCTGTTTCCCATCCACTCATCAAAGTTCCTATTGAAGAGTGTCAGCGAGGGGCTCTGTCCGATGTACATTGGGACTCTGTTCCACAGTAAGGCAAGTGTCTGGGATGGTACTCTATCCCACCATCATTCTATGGGTACATATCCTGTAGAGAGGATGTAGAGAGAGGTGTAGGTATCCTTGATGAATATGTATACATCCCCATCCTATATGCTATGATCCAGGTTCTGATGCTGGAAGGTAGGGAATGAGCAGTATCCTGGTAGTGCTGGTGTGCTCTCTGGAGCCTTGAACTAAGTTTCTGTTACTGCACAGATATCAATATTCTCCATACTGAGAAGTGCCTTGAGTGTGTGCATTTGGAGGTTGAGACTTCTGGAAATGAGTAGCATTTAGCTCACTTTGTGGTTATTTGCGCTGGTTACGAGGTTTGGTTTGTCCTGAGTGACCAGTGTTCCACACCTGAAGTCAACTCCTCATTGGTCTGATCTGACCATAAGCTAAATACCCTACATATCCACATTCTGCCCCCACCCCCATTAAAGAAACCATGTTAAAAAATTTCTCCAAAGCCAACTTCATGCTTCTTAAGACAGAAGTGGTGAACTTCAGGACACCCATGCAGATGGACAATACAGTTACGACTACTGAATCCTACACAATTGCACTTTATAAGCACTTACATGAGTGCATGGATCATGCTATCCCAAACAGAACCAAGACGCTATCCTCCAAGAGAAGGAAGCCAATCTGGTGGTTCCCTGCCATAAACAAACTGTACAACAGAAGGAAGAAACTGTTGCAAAAGAGGGTAAAATCCCATGAGTGGTGGAGCTCCCTGGTCAGCCTCAGTAAGAAGCTGCAATCCCTGATAAAATCCTCCAAAGCTAGTTATGAAAACAAAATTGCCACTGATTCTAAAGATAACCATAAAGCATTCTATAGCTATGTCAAGAATCTCAGTGGTAACACTCAGATCTACTCTGAGTTACAGCATAATGGCACTAAATATACAGACCCAACTGATATTGCCAACATCTTGGCAGATAGGATCAGTGCTAACTTTACCCCTCTCTCACCCATGAAAGAGCCCATCTCTATACCGGAAGAATGCAAAGTTGCTGTCATCATGGCTGCACAGGTAAAAACCACTCTCCAAAGCCAGGAACACAGCATCCATGGGACCAGACAACATCCCAGGCCACATTCTACACGAACTACAGAACGAATTGGCACCACACCTAAGTACCATGTTCAGTCATAGCCTCACCTCAGGCTTTGTGCCTGCTGAATGGCGCACAGCGACAGTTATCCCACTACATAAGGGGGAAGCCACCATGGACCCTGGGAACTAGCGCCCCATTAGTCTGATGAGCCTGGTCTGCAAGGCTATTGAACGTATCATCATGGAACTTATAAACAAAGATATTGGTAATCTCCAAACTCTGGACCACAACCAGTTTGGGTTTGTAAAAGACAGATCATGTCTCCTAAGCCTGATAGACTTCTTTGAAGTAGTCACCAAAGCCATAGACAAGGGTAAGTTGGTTCACACAGCCTATCTAGATCTTGCCAAGGCTTTCAACACCATCACCCACTCTGGAATTATAGATAAACTCACTAAACTAGGTATGAATCCCTATGTCACAAGATGGGTTGCCAACTGGCTCACTGACAGAATCCACACTGTGAAAGTAGCAGACACCAAATCTGACTTCAGACCAGTGACAAGTGGAGTACCACAGGGTTCAGTCCTGTGCCCTGTCCTGTTTGTTATCTACTTCCCTGAAGTACAGGCTAACACAGAAGGTCTTTGGCTAATGAAGTTCCCAGATGACTGCAAACTAGGAACAATAATTGAAACTACTAATGATGTGGACATCCTACAAAAGGGTCTCACTAAGGCAAATGCCTGGTGTCAAAGCCATGGCCTCAAGCCCAATGGCAGAAAGTGCATTGTCATCTCTTTTGGTAAGAACTCTGTACCCATGAACTACAACATAGGCGGTAGTATACTTAACACTGAAAGTGTGATAAGAGAACTTGGGACACAGGTGGACAGTAGTCTCTCCTTTGATAATCACATCGCCACAGTAATCAGGAAATCCTTCTACATGGCACACCTCATCACAAAAGGTTTCTCATACAGAAAAAAAGGGGTCATTGTTCCCCTCTACTCATCACTCATTGGATTCATTATAGAGTACAACGCCCCTTTTGGTATGTACCTCACAAGACAGCTACAACAACTGGAAAGCCCGCAGAAATACCTCACAAAGGGGATTACCGGCCTCAAATACATGCTCTACATAGACCGTCTCAAAACACTCCAGCTTTACTCTGTTACATATCGCCTACTCAGAGGTGATCTCTGCCTAACATACAAAGCTATGTCAAATACAGAGCTGTTAGATATGCTCCACTTAAAGAAGTCCCAATCCCTCTGAGATTCGGCCCCAAAACCCGGACCAAAATACAAAAGGAGGGGGTGTATTCATTTTCATAAAGGATACCCACACCTCCAGGTTAGTGGCACAGCACAAGGCCTCGGAGACCATCCAAGTGCAACTAACAGTGGGCAAAGCTGCATATCAGATCATAGCCTGCTACAGATCACCTACATTGTCTCAGGACCCTTACTCAGCATTCCTGAGAACACTGGAAAATATAAAGGTCCTACCAAGCACCATGATATTAGGAGATTTCAACTACCCAAACATTGACTGGGAGAATTACTCAAGTACAAACTCCTTTACCCAATGCTTCCTATAGTTTATAAACTCAAATGCCCTGGAACAGCTGGCCACCATGCTCACTAGAGGTGACAACATACTGGACCTGATCATCACCAACATGGGGGATCAGTGTTCCACACCAGAGGTAAACCCCTCACTGGTAAGATGGCGTCCCAGGCTGCATCTTACACGAGCTCCAAAAGGAACTAAACCCTCACCTAAATTCACTGTTCAGACTCAGCCTTACCACAGGCTATGTACCCAAAGAATGGCGTACAGCAACAGTCATCCTGCTCCACAAAGGTGGTGCCACAACAGAACCTGGGAACTATCGCCCTATAAGCCTGACCAGCCTGGTCTGCAAAGCTATGGAGCGAATTATCATGGAACTCATAAACAGAGACATTGGGAACCTCCAGACACTAGAGCCTACCCAATTCAGCTTTCTTAAAGGCAGATCCTGCCTCCTAAACCTAGTTGACTTATTTGAAACAGTTACCAAGGCCATAGATGAAGATAAGGTATTCCACACAGCCTACCTGGACCTCACTAAGGCCTTCGACACCATTCCCCACTCTGGCATCATAGACAAGCTTACCAGCTTGAACATTAACCCCTATGTCACGAGATGGGTGGCCAACTGGCCCACAGATTGAACACACATGGTCAGAGTTGCAGGTGCCATGTCTGACTCTAAACCAGTCACAAGTGGCATCCCACAGGGCTTGGTCCTGGGACCCTTCCTGTTCAGTATATACTTCTCTGAGGTACAGGCAAGCATAGGAGGACTATGGCTGACAAAGGTCGCAGGTGACTGCAAACTGGGGGCCATAATCGACTCTCCATCTGACACAAACATCCTCCAGAAGGGTCTTACAGAGACAGATGCCTGGTGTCAAAACCATGGCTTCAAGCTGAATGCCAAAAAATGCATAGTCATCCCCTTTGGAAAAAAACAAAGTGCCCATGAATTACCACATAGGTGGTAATCCACTAGGTACGGAAAATGTAATTAGGGACCTGGGGATCCAGGTAGATATTAACCTCCCCTTTGATAATCACATTGCCAAAGTGGTTAAAAATTCCTTCTATGTAGCCCACCTAATCATGAAAGGGTTCACCTCTAGATCAGGAGATGTCATTGTGCCCCTCTACTCATCACTCATTAGGCCCATAATAGAGTACAATGCCTCATTTGGTATGTACCTTAATCGGCATATGCAACAGCTGGTAAGACCACAGAAGTACCTCACCAAGAGGATCATGGGCCTCAAGGAGATGCCCTATGCAGCTCGACTAAAGAAACTCCAGCTCTACTCGGTTGCTTACTGCCTGCTCAGAGGTGATCTATGCCTGACGTATAAGGCCATGTCCAACCCGGAATTAATGAACATGCTCCACCTCAAGAAAACAAAATTCACGCTCCAGTGAATTAAACCTCAGCACAGCAATAAACAGGACATGCTGGAGGGATAGAGTTCTGTCCCAGAGACTTCCCTCACTCTGGAATAGAATCCCAGTTTATGTTGGGCAGAGCCCCTCGCTGACTCTCTTCAAGAGGAATCTTGATGAGTGGATGGGAAATTGTAAATTTACCCCTGGGATCACTTCAGTGGCCCTGCTAGACAGAGGCCCAGGAAACTAATTTAAAAGGGAGGCAAAGCCAACACATTCTGGCTAGGCTTATAAATGCCCTTGGGCAGATAGCGTAGTACCTACCTATGAACCTACACGCTCTAGAGACCTAAACCTTGTCACCACAATAAACAGAACATGGTGGAAGGATAGATTCCTGTCCCAGAGACTTCCCATACTCCGGAATAAACTACCTATCTATATCAAACAAAGCTCTTCATTAGCACTCTTCAAGAAAAATCTTGATGAGTGGATTGGAAATAGGAAATTCACCCCGGGGATCACTTCTGTGTCTCTGCTCAACAGTGGCACAGGAAAATAAATTTCTTGGGTGGCAAAAGCCAGGGTACCTTTTTGGCTGGGCTTGTATAGGCCCCAGGGCCGATAGCCTAGTACCTACCTATGAACCTTTGAGCCTTGCCTAAAAAAGGTAATATGGGGAAAGCAAGAGCATTGGCCAGTATTCAGAAGCATAGGGGCGACAGGTGCAAACCATCTGTAGCGAAGCAACTAGGCTTGTCTATCATGTCATCACAGGCAGACAGAGACTGGATCCCCTTTGAATGACACCAGAAGCTCAGCCAATTGTTGAAGTTTATTGTCTTTCTGTTATATTGCAGTATCATGTAGGTGAAGGTAAAATGCTACTCAAGGTCAGGGTCATACCAGCCTGGGCTACATGATCATAGAGCTAATATATATCTCTTGTCATGTTGTCCTGGGAGGTATGTCTCAGATCATTCACACTGACATGTACAAAGAACACGTCATATATGTACCTGTTCTGGAGTGATGTAAGTGCTTGTGTTATGTGGCGGATCATAGCACCTGACAGACAACTGACAGTAACCTTCCCCTTGTCCAGCCGAGTGAGTGGAACATCTGTGTGCCTGACTATGAAGTCACCTATTACTAGTGTGTTGGGTATGTTGTTTTGCCTTAGGGCCTGTTGTGAGGCACACTGCTTTGGTGTATTATGTGGTTTCTGGTGTGTGCTTGGAGGTGCATGTTGCTTGCTTGTCTGCTTTAGGAGGACACTCTCTCTTTTTCAGATTAATATTTGTATTCTCCAAGTATGGTAATGTGTATTTATGTGTGTGTTTTGCTGGTGCTTATATTGTAGGTCTATGTGAGACAGTTGGTGTTGTGGTTGTATGACCCTACTCCTCCTGACTGTATTGTCCAGTATTGGGTTGACAGAGCTTAGCCACCGGTTTGACCCTGTGTGTGCCAGCGTATGGTGCATCAACCCATATATGATATAGCCTATGCATACAATACACTCACAATACACCTGGTATCATAAGCCTGCTGAGGTTAGAAAATGTGAAAAAAACCTTTGGGCAAACTGTCAGCAAGTAATGTGTGTATTGCACCCTGTAACTCCATATTGCTAGCTGAAGTGTAAAGACATACTTAGTTTGGATTAAGAACCCCACACTTGCCAATTGTGTGTGTGTGTGTGTGTGTGTGTGTGTGTGTGTGTGTGTGTGTGTGTGTGTGTGTGTGTGTGTGTGTGTGTGCGTGTGTGTGTGTGTGTGTGTGTGTGTCTGTTTGTCTCTCCCTGGGGAGAGAGCAACCTTTTTGGAGACTTATCACACCCCTTCAAAGTGGTATACTCATCTTTGTCAAGTCTGATGATGTCACCATCCTACAAATATACCTGTGGAAAAGAGAAATCCCAGTAATGTGTATAGCGTGTCGTGTAAATGCGTACTGCTGTGGTATCATAATGTAGTTAGGTAGGGGTTCACCTGCCAACTGTGTGTGTGTGTGTGTGTGTGTGTGTGTGTGTGTGTGTGTGTGTGTGTGTGTGTGTGTGTGTGTCTCCCTGGGGAGGCGCAACCTTCTTGGAGACTACTCACACCCCTTAAAAGTGGTTTACTCATCTTTGTCAAGTCTAATGATGTCACCATCCTACAAATATACCTGTGGAAAGGAGAAATCCCAGTAATGTGTGTAGCACATCGTGTAAATGCGTACTGCTGTAGTATCATAATGTAGTTAGATAGGGGTTCGAATCCTGCATTTGCCAACTGTGTGTGTGTGTGTGTGTCTCTGTGGGGGGAATCAACCTTGTTGGAGAATACTCACACCCCTTAAAAGTGGTATACTCATCTTTGACAAGTCTGATGATGTCACCATCCTACAAATATACATATGGAATGGTGAAATCCCAGTACCGTAGCACATTGTGTAAATGCATACTGCTGTAGTATCATAATGTACTTACGAAGGAGTTTGAATCTCACACTTGCTGACTGTGTGTGTGTTCCAGGTGTGTGACACCGTTGGTCAATGTGGAGTGGGTTTTGATTTTTTTAGAGTATGACATATCACAATGACAACTGCATGTGCATTACACATGTAAGGTAGCTGTGGGGCAAAGCCATATACATAAATGTGACCTCAATTATTTCATAGGTGGGTACTCTGCTTTCTCCATGAACACATCTGTTATCTTTGCCAGAGCGTGCTGGTGCTTTCCAGACCTTAGGTCACTTCTGTATGCTTGTGACAAGCTTAGCCACTGCAGTGATCCCTGGGCTACGTCTTCTGTTACACATCCACTCATCACGGTTTCTATTGGAGAGTGTGAGTGAGGGTTTATGCTTGAGGTATATTTTAATCCTGTTCCAAAGCAAGCAAAGTCTGGCAAAGATGACTAATTATAGGTGTGCAACAACCTCTGTGGATCTGCATGCAAACCCTTTATTTCTTATGTGCTCCACAGAGGGATTTCTAAAACCCTTTGGTAATGTGATTATCAAAGGAGAGATGACTAAACACATGGCTCTATGTATACATTAGTACCGTTCCACATTTTGGGGGGCTACTACCTTTTTGTACTCTGGGGATACTTTGTTTTCTAAAAGTCGATAACTATGCTTTCTTTGGCTTATAGCTTTACAGCATGAATTTGACACCAGGTATCTGTCTCTATGATACCCTTTTAGAGGATGTGTGTGTCATCTGGAGAATAAAGTATAGCCTACAGTATGCATTTTCATCAAATGTGGCCAGACATATCCCTACTGTGTTTGCCTGTACCTAAGAAAGCTATATGCCAAACAGGAGTGGTCCCAGGACTGCGTGCAGGTGAATACCACTTGTTACTGGCATAGAATAGTACATGGAGGCTGCATATGTTACTGTGTGTCCTACATCTATGCGTCAGTTGTCAATCAATCATCTAACAATCATTTATGGTCAGTCTGTTAAGGTTATGTATAATACCAGAATGTGGGATTGGTATGAATTGCTGGTGAGCTATAGCTTGGCTTTGCGGACCTCCCCTCCCTCACCTATAGCCTTGTTAACTGGCTTGAAGTCTACTAGGTGTAGGAGCCATGATCTGGCCTTTAGAGAACCTAAGTGGGTATGGTGCAGTGTTTGCAGGTTCATAATGTCTCTGTTAATGAGTTCCATAATGCTGTGCTCCATAGCCTTCCAGATAACATTTGTCTGGCTTATAGGGTGAGAGTTTCCAGGATCTGTTGTAGTTCTACTGTCCCGCACTGTCCTGACACATGGACATGACATTGTGGAGGACATCCAATGTCTCACCCCAACGTCTATCAATGACATCAGTTTAGTTACTTATGGCACCTGCTAGGTCATGGATACTGTCATTTACAGAGGTGTTATGAACCCTCTGTGCCCTTAGTCCCTGTCTGGTGTACCGCTCTATTCGTGTCTGTGCCTCCATGACAGCCTGGAACATGTGCGTGGTAGAAAGAGGTGTGGCACATTTGCCAGGGGCATGATGACCAGCAGTGTTCTGACGAGAACCCCTGAGCATCTGCCTATGTGGTACCGTTCCAGACATCTGGCTATGGCTGCTGTGTCCTGAAACATGTGCCATAGATACCACACTGTCCTGGCCAGTGCCAACCATATACTGTCCCTCAGCTAAGGGCAATGCTGGTGATGGATATTCAGGCAGTATGACTGTGTGCATGGATGGGGTGGAGACTTGTGTACTGTCAATTGGCGGCCCAACAACAGACCCTGACAAACCTGCCTGTGCCTCAACACACATCCTCATCATCACTGTCTGTCTCAGTGACATCAGGTTCCCTGCTGTACTGAACCAGCCCCACCGCGGCACCTGTGATAGGAAAACAGGAAACATACTTTAAGACCTGAACATGACTTCAGACCACATGCGCACATGCACACATGCGCACATGCACAGATGCACACCTGCACACATGCACACATGCGCACAAGCGCACATGCGCACATGCGCACATGCGTACATGCACACGTGCACACACACAAAAATACACTCCTCCCTAAAGCAGACACACACAACACCAGCAATCTCAGAACATACACAATAGCAGGTGATGGTGGGGTACAGTATCACAAGCAAAACAGTCATATCACACATGTCAGCATGCAGGACATGTGTTGCTCAACAGCATGCAGTGCAAGTGTAGTCAGTCCTTGTTACTAACAATATACACGGCTTTGATGCATGTGTTTTGTTATTAGGTGATGGCCCTCCCCCTGGAACACAATGCATACATGGACACGACATTGCTGTGCAGGTATTCATAACCGTGTAATGTACTGTGCACCAAAACTCATAGGTGTACATACCATTGCTGGATGTGTATCTGTGTGTCAGATAGGTATCCAATGCTGATTACAGCCTCTGTGTATTTAGCAAATAACTGTGGACACATTTTTAGCACATGCATGATGAGTATTTACACAACATCATCAGTGGTGCATGGATAATTGATGGAATACCATTCGGCCACATACCAAATGTACGGTACTTATGGTGAGTGTAGATCATATTGTGGACATGCCAGTCTCATCCATGACATGGCATGCTAAAACACAACTGCATATTTAAACACTACACATACCCAATGTGTGTCATATGACCTAGCCACTCAATAGCATCACAAGACATATATGTGTCAGTTGTGCAAATAGTGATTGGTATGCATACTGTTTAGAGGTGCATATGTGTGCAGACATGCAACATTGAGGTGTGTAGCAATGAAAGCTATGTGTAGTACTGTGGTTACAATAACTGGATGGGGTATAGTACCATAGGCCATCATCATGAAGCATCATGTGGTCACTCAAGGCTACAAATATTTCCCCAAACCAGCACTAATCATGCTGTGCCAGAACTGTACTACCTTGGTTAAATTCACCATTTCACAACCAGTTGTTACATGAGTTTGTAAGGAGGCCAATAAGGAGCATTCCCTGACATGAATGTGTAGCGTGTTGCAGAGTGTTTAAATGCCCCATGATAGGCCTCTTCCCCTCAGGTATATTATGTGTAATGTGTGGATGAGATTTTGGATATTGGAGTGTGTCTTTACAGAGGGTTTGGGAATCCTTTATGTGTAGCATGTTAAAATGCTCTGTGTATGACATAGATGTGTATGTTATGTGCATGTTGAGTATCAACTGTGCCTATCCAATGGTCACTACAGTCTAGCCACATTTGTTTGAGATGGTCAGGGTATTGCATGTGTTTGAGGCAGCCAATCACATTAGTGAGATGTGTGTGCTCTTACACCAAACATGCACAGCATGCATTATGGTTAGGTGTGTTACATGTGTACATGGCCTACACCTTAACTATGACATGCACTTTTTATTTACAATAGTAAATGTAGACCACACTCACAAGCATCTGTCCGCTGCCTTGATGTCACCCCAGAGGGACCTACATAGAGATGAGACAGTTTGTCAGTGGCCGCAACTGTGGCATTGCTACTGTGTGTTTGCAATCTTACAGTACAACAACAGTTTACATTCACAGGGCTACATATTATGTTCCAAATTATCAATATTGCACAACAACAGGCTCCACATCTTTGAACGACACACTCCACATCTCACATATGCATGATCTACCAATACAGATAACAGTAGTCTACAGATATGCAATGTTACCTGCATGCTCCATGTGTGCTTGCTGGGTGGCTCCAACCTCCATCATGGTGTGCGTCTGCTGCTGTTGTTGTTGGGCAGGTGCCACCAAGCTCAGGAGCAGCTCTTCCACTCTGGTGAGGGGGGGGGATGGATATTAACACCACCTCCTGTTGCAAGTTGTTGTCTATGCACATCAGCAGCACGCTGATGGACATATCTGAGAAGATCACTGCAGTGGTGGCATACCTGCTCATATGTCCGGTTATGCAGGCCTACCTCATTTACCCTATGGACAACATCTTGCCACATTGCAGTACTCTCCTGCTGGTCCTGGCTGGTTCATGAGAATATGAGATGGTAGTGCTGAATCATACTGCTAGTAATGATATCATCTTCAGCACTACTGTAACTGGGGTTCCTGCGATGGGCCATGATCCCTGGAAGACATAAATACAAAAAGATGTCTGAGCAAGTCATATGGCACATTTAACATTATACAGTACATATATTACTGAATTGCCATATATAGCAACCTATAAGCTAACCGAGAGTGAAACACTGCAACTGCCACTTATCACTGCTCACCCCACAACTGCTTGAAAGTGCCTTGCTGACTCTCTATATAATGAACCATGTTCTGCACAGCAACAAAATAAAATCACTATATAAGACTATACAAGAGTACCTGGCACACTGTATGCAACACGATGCACCACCAGCCACAGCAGATATACATCAAGCTGATGTGTAAAGAAATATATCATCCATCACAATCAGTGTAAGGTCCAGTAAATGTATTACTATTATACCACACAACTTGTTAATGGCAAACCCATGGCCAAAATATGTGCACAATTGGGAATATAGATTGCATACTGCTATAGTACACTATGAATGTTGCTAGATACACAGTTATATGTTTTAACACACATATGTCAAAGGACATGTTACAGACATACCCACACACACATCAGACAATTACAGGACACAAAGGTATGACAACCCAGATAAGCTTTCAATGTGTACTGTACAGTATTGTGTGTCAGTACTTACACAACCTTAATCTTGAGAAATGTAATCTGTGATGAATACAGGGACCACACAAAACAGTGGATGCAAGCAATGTGAACATACACCATACTTTGCTGTACAGGCCCAGAGCTTCAGGTAGTACTACAGTACACACAAGATTTGGATTCAACATTGGTACCAATCAATAATCATAGATGTAGTGCTTTAGCCTCCAATGACACACCTTAGTTAAAACCAAGGGACTTAATCCCACAGATACATATCTTTGACGTATTCACAAACATACTGACCATCACAGTCAGTCAACAGTACAGATAATCTATTGCAACAAGTAGATGTAGGTGTGTATGAGTATGTATAACTCTATATATACATATATATATATATATATATATATATATATATATATATATATATATATATATATATATATACATATACACATCCATTGGTCTACATATACATATATATGTAGGCACATATACATTTCACCTTTCATAGTAAAAATATCAATTATACAAAGGATGTAAGGTGTACTGTAATGTAATAAAATTGCACAGTCTTGGGATAAATGCATTGAAGGTGTTCACAGCCCAGGTAGCTTTAGCAGGCCTTACTGGCTTCAACATTGCAAACTGAACAAACCACCCACAGTGTTTAACCACCACATGTCGTATACCAGCACTGTATGCTGTCTTGTTTGTCACACACTAAAACCTACATACAAATATGCACATACTAACCTTCACCAACATATATATCTCCACCCTTCACAAACAGTTGCAATATGTCCCCTGCTCTATGCACATATACAGATGTGAATATATATGACACATATATATTTCTCCGTATGTGAGTGGCATACACACACACAAGGTCCACACTGTTGTAAGTCCCTGGGCCTCACAGCTGAACTGTTGGGCCTTGATGCAACACAAACAGGTGTCACATATGAACACACACTAACATTAGGGAGGGGGTATATATATGGCTACAGATGCTAGATAAGCATACTAGACTGCTACAGCAGTTGCCATTGCTAAGCTACACTTTAATATGACTATCATGCATGTGTTGTTCTGTCACACCCATGTTTATATAATGTCAGCGCTAATCCATTGGCCACACTACTGTACAGAACATAGATAACATGGATCAGATCTTTGACATTTAATGCTGAGCTACTCATTTCGCAGGTATGTCCCACTGCCCACAGGTACACACAGTATTGTTCATGGCAGTAGTTAAGCAGAACATCTGTGTGTAAAGAAGTACTGCTGCCACATATGAATGGTTCACATTATGAAGACTATTCTTCAATAACATCTACTACATGCCAGTAAATACATATGTGTCACATACCTTTCCTTTGTGTGATTTGGTAATATTTATTTTTCTTTTTCCTTTTCTCTGTCTCTCTCTCTATGTCTCTCTCTCTCTCTCTCTCTCTGGCAGTCTCTGCAATAGAGTGATTGAGTTTGTTGGCAGAGATTGCAGCCTGCTTTTGTAGGAATTTGCACATGAGCATGTGATGGCCTCTGCACCAATTAGTGGCCACCATTTGCTAATTGCATGCAGCCTGCTGTGTAGTAATTGCAGTAATCACTGTCATAGCAACCCAGTACTATAAAATGCTGACTCATGTAGGCGTGGCCCTTTCAGCTTTCCAAGATGGAGATCATCCTTGTTTGCTGTGGACATCATTGTTTAAGACAGAAGGTTGGTATAATTCTTATATCAGAAGTCAGGGGTGTAGCCAGAGATTTACATTTTGTACTCAGACCTAATGTTGCTGCTTCCAGTACCCACTTGTCAGTGTAGAAATGTACTCACCCCTCAAAATGCTACCCCAAGATACATGGAAAGATGTACTTTCTTTTCAACTGTTACAATTAACTGCCATACAAAGCTAGTTATTGAGATGTATTCCTCTGGCACAAGAATTGTTTGTGAACTGCTATACTGTGAATATTCATTTACTCAGTTCTAAACAGTTTGTGCTTTTTAGTGTTGACATTAGCACAAGCTGCTCAGAAAAACTGGACACATTTCAGTACTGTGAGTATGCTTACCTACATCCTTGATAGACCCTGCACATGCAGGTATATTCTACATTTGGGTAGGGTTGCAGAAGTACAGAGAGCGTAAGTACTATTGTGTGGATTTTATCTTGCTGGACTTACAGGGTTGCTGTGTACATGTTAGTTTATCAAGGCAAGTAGTCTGTCTGCGTAACTCCCAACTGTGGACCTACCCAGAGAATAGCCTGTTATTTTTTGTCTGTGCACCACACATGTCTTTTCAGCAATAGAGCAATGGCATTCTTACAGCTGGTTGCTACCAGTACATGGCTACATCCATTTGTATTTCAGTGTTGTATTCCTACATAAGGGTATGCTTCCGAAACTCCTTCCAAAGCTATTTGCACAGTGTGTAACAGCAGAAAAGCTGATATGCCTCTGTGTTTCTGCCTCTGCCAGACCTCTCAACCACTCAGGTACATATTTGAACAGACTCAGGGAAAAGTAAAGAAAACGTCAGGGACAGTCAGGGACACCTTTAAAATATTAGTGTCATTAAACTGAGACATTGAGAGAATCAGAGCATATGAAATAATACACCTTTTCTGAAGTAAAAGAAGTGTCTAACTCTTCATTATTGTCATTCTTCATTAAGTGTAATTCACCACCTTTCTGGCCAAAGTCAGTAGTTTTCAGAGGGACAGAGCAAAAATTTGTTTTAAAATCAGGGACATCCCTGAAAATTAGGGACAGTTGGGAGGTATGGCCTCTGCCCTAAACAGATATGCCAGTGTTTGTCCTGCTGTGATACTGTGTAGGGTTGTAAAGTGATGGTGTAACATTATTTCCTGCTGGAATGGCTGCTTCTCTTATCACAGTCATGTAATGTAATCCCACAACAACTGTTGGTCAACATCCACAGAACAAGTTGTGTGGTATGGTATTCCTATTTTTCCTTTACATTCACTCATTCTGATGCATGATATATTTATTTAAGCACCAACTTCATGTATATCTACTGTGGCTTAGTGGTACTTCATGTTGTGTAGTGTGTGCAAGGTCCGGGGTTCAAGGCTTACAGACGTATTTTATTTTGCTCCTGAGCAGAACAAGGGCCGTCACATACAGAGTGACTAAGGCACTTTTAAGCAGTTGTAAGTGGGTTTGCGTGGGTTTGCTCATTGCTGTGCATTGCTTAGCCAAGTGCAAACAAGCGCAAACCCACGCAAACCCACTAACTACTGCTTAATAGTGCTTACTCCCACTAACCCCCGCCCTCATTTCTTTGAAAGAAAAGAAAAATGGGGAGAAAGGAAAGTGGTGAAAAAGGGGCACAAAGAGGGAGAGACAGTATGGAAAATAGCTCAGGATGTGCATGAAGGGTGTAGGGAAGGTCCATAGTTGCCCATTTCTTCAACAGCAACAGCTGTGCATATGCAATAAATTTGGAGGTAGATATGAAACCTTCAACCCCTGAAAGAGGGGTGAGGACAATAAAGTATGTTGTAATGCCAATTAAATAACATTTCATGTGTCTAGTGGACATGTGTGCAAAATGGGCAGCTATGTATGGGGCATAATTTATTTTTTGGGAGTAGATTGCCCTTTTTTTCAGGTGAGAGTGGAATGTGGGGTAGGGGAAGTAGGTATATTTGGGGAGGTAGGTTGGGGAGGTAAACAGAAAAGACAAACAAGATGCATACAGGGGCGGTATATGACACATGTGGTGGGTGAACACCTTTGACGGGGAGGGATGTTTGGAAATCGCAAGCCCATGAGCTCCCAGATGGAAAGAGTGGGACTGAGGTCCCCATCCATGGGCAGTCACCACTGCACCTTCACGGCCCAGAGGGTGGCTGTGCTGGGGGCTGTGTAGGAGGGGCAGGCTGACCCGGGAGTTGCGCCACTCAAGCCTCAAGCTGGCATAGAGGTTCTGCAACAGAACATTCAATCTCTCTATGCACCACAGCCTGGACCGTTCGAAGGGTGATAGGTGGCCCCTCCTCCGCCCATGCTTATATGGGGGGGCTGAGACCCATCCCCTGCAGTGCTTCCACCCAAAGGTGGCACAGGGCCAATGGAGGAGGAGGTCCCAGGCTGGGCACCATATCTGCTGGTGCCAGGTGCCATGGCCTGCTGAGGTGGGACAGGTGGTTCCACTGGGACCGGCTTTCCCATACATACTATGTTTTGGAGAGTTTAATAAATATATGGGTTAGTAACAGTCAACAGCATTCCCAATTAGTTATAACAGCATGCAGAAGTATTCCCATTCCCAACACACCAGATTTCCAACAGTTGAAAAGCAAGCATAACACATGCATATATAGAACAATAGTGGACATTACAACATCATGCAGGTTGAATTGATGGCAGCAGGCCACCAATATTGTGGTATTTTAACAGGGCACATGCATAGAAATAAATGCAAATATTTATAAACCAATAGGACATGTGTCCCAACCAATGTTTTGAGATTAGACATACCGATTGAGGTGTGGAATTCCATTTTTTATGCACATACAGTAGGGTGGAAAAAGATAGCTCAATTAACAACTTATATATCCTTCTAGTTTTCACTACATTCCTATTAACTGCAGTTATACATCCCTTACATGTATTATTACACTACCCAATTTCCTTATATTGTGCAATTGGATTTTTCTAGATCATTATATACATGAGCTGTATCTTACATACAAACTGTCCAAGATGCAGATGTTACTGCTAAATATTTTGAGAGTTGCTCACACACACTACTGCTAAGATGGTACACTGACAGCTCTACTTTCATATAATTATCTAGATATGTTCAGGTGAATGTATCAGTTATATGTTAACAGCTCCCTACATTTCTGGCAGCACACTGACATTTCTGGGGAACACAATACCAAGCTACTCATGTGCCAGATTAACCTGTACATGCTGGGCATGCACCAACAGTTGAGGGCTGTAAATATGCATAAAAGCTACTGGCACTCCCTTCATCCACATTATATGGGCCTACCCAAGTGTGGGTTGACACTGCTTAATACAACACTACTATTTGTAGAATGCAACAGTACAACATATCAAAGAAAATGACACAGACGCACTCCAGGAATTATACATTTATTAAAGGATTATTACACCTTTATTTATTGGGTTAAAACACTTTTTGAAGGCTCTCTCATTTATTTTATATAACAGTACATGCAGAATAATTACTAACCTGCCTCATGATGCAGCCTTTGCAGCCTATCTTCATGGGCTTGCTGATTCATAGCCCGGACACCTGCAGCTGTGAAATAAATGTAGTGATATTGAGACATACCTATCCATAGTATAGTCAAGCATAGCAATTCTTAACTACTTAATACAATGGCTACTTACTCAGTACTGGGGCATTAGGCATCGCACGGGATTCCTGGATCCACTGGTCCAGTTGATCCTCCCTACATTGCTTCAGGTCAGAATAATAGTGCCTGACCTGCTCACCAGTCCGAGGAACACCAGTGGCACTGGTGAGATCACGAGCAAGAATGTTCCAGGCCTCCATTTTATATTGGGTACCCTGGTACTGGCCCTGCAGGAGTCTTTCCTCATGATTGTGGACAAGGAGCCAAACCATTACTTTGGACTCCTCAATGCCCCAGCGTTGTGCTCTAAATCGAGTGTCTTCTCCAACACTGGCCATGCTGACTGCAGAAGGAAGCTACAACCAGTTATAGCAAGTATTCCCACCTGTGGAGCTTAAATATGCCTAATTTCCTGCACTTATTTGTGATTGGCCAGTTTTGAAAAAACTCATCTGTAGGCACACCTGCTTAGCTGATGCTGGCAATGTTTAAAATTTCTTTGATAAATATGTGTCTGTTGAAAGTGCATATTTATGAAATTATGTCATGGCTTAGTGGTTAAGTACTGTGACTATAGTGCACAGTATCCTGAGTTCAAGCCCTGTCACTGCTTTTTATTTTCATACTGGGCAGACCTGACTGGTTGAGGTACAGTAAAGGAGGTGTGGCTGTGTTTAACTGACTTTGCTCAACTTTGTCCGACTTTGCCCAGTGTTGCTCAACGTTGCTCGACATTGCCCGAATTGTGCTGGTTAGTGCGATGCAGAGCTACGTGCAAATATGTTGTTGTTGCACTGGTAAGCGCGGTGCGCAGCTACGCGCAAAGACATTGCGCTGGTTAACGCAGTGCACAGCTAGGAGCAATTGGATTTAAATATGCTCAATACTGGTAAAATGTGCTTAGCAGTATTTTATATTGCTTAAAATAGGGTACTCATGCCTCAGAATGCATAACCATTTCACCTTCATATATATATAATTCGTTCACTACTACATTTAACTTTTCAATGCTTTTTACAAATCTTATACATAAAAAAATGTCAGGAAATATTTTTGTATACAGATTTCCAACAGAAAATGGAATGTGCAGTAGTGGGACTCAAACCAGGAATGCCTCCTCTTTGTGCGAAGGCTCTAACCACTACATTATTGCTATTTTGCTTAATTTGCATATATTTTTCTTATTATCCCCTTCTGGTGTCTAAGCTGCTAACTGTAGCTAAGCAATGGGCAAACCCGCACAAACACGTGCAAATATGGGCAGCTATATCGGATGAAATAAAAAAAAAATTAAAAAATCTTTCTATTTTTAATTTTGTCAGTTGTTTAACATATGGGGGAATGTAGTGTTACATTGTGAACATGTGAGCGGACTCGCTCATGTAACTTGACATTGTGGCATTTCTTCATTGCAGGGGCATGGATTTTTAGACTGCTCAGCAGTCTGACATGCCCCCTACACTCGTCCACGCTCCATGTAAGCTTTAGAGTTCAGGCAGTGTGCCCTCATTAATATGCATGGTGCGCTGCCATCATACTCTTAGACTGGCGCTTCCGTGTAAGACTAATCTAGTCTTACACGGAAAATTAGTAAATCCTGGGGATCATGTTAATGTGTGTAATGCAGTCTCAACATGTAGGGTTTTTTGGGGATCATTTTTAAAAAAAAAGTTTTTGGCAAATATATTAGTAGTAAATTAACCAGGCTAAGACAAATTGTTAGCCCTAAATGGTTCCAAAAGTGGGAAGAGTGTATTGTTTTAGTTTTCAAGTCACAGCTTTTGTGATTATAAGGAAGTAAAAATTCAAACAACTCAAGTTATCTTTAAACCCAATTTTCTGGCATTGATTTTAGTTACTGAGATAATGTAATATCTAATGTTATAAAATTAATCATGCTGAAAAAAGCAAGTGGGTGATGATCTGATCACAGAACCTGATGAAGTTTTTTTGTTCCTCTAAGGTCAATAAAACATCAAACATTCCAAAACTATTGATAGATATCTGGCATTTCTCTTACTATAGGCCCATGCCCCTTATCAACATGGATGCTAAAATGCTCTTATGACTAATGACAAAGTATCTTCAACCTTTGCTTTCTGAGATCATAGGACTATGATAGTTGGGCTTTGGTCCTTACAGATCTAGTATACATCACCTGAAGGCTTTAACCCTGATAATACAAGCAAAGCAGGAGAGTGTAGACCCATCAATCAGGTTTATCTTAATCATCAGATTGTTCATCATTTTCATATTCACCATTAACTAAATATTTTCAAACTGTTTACACAAGTTAAGGTAAAATTCCTGTTCACAAATCCCCTTTCTTCGCATGATTGCTATCTTCTGTTTATGTAGTCATTTACCAGATGTGTGTCAGAGCCAAAAAATGTTTTAGACTTTCGTCTTTAAACTGGTACCACAAATTAAATTAATATTAATTATACTTTTTGAGCAATAATACTTTCCCATTCCAGTTCAGATATTGCTATCATCCATCACTCTTTTTATTAACTGAACTACATGACCCACAGTTTTCAAAGGGAGGTGGGTGGGTGCTAATGTGCATCTCTTTAGGAGTTTGTCATGACACATGCCAGATTAACTTTAGCTGTGACGTGAGTGTGTGGTTCACTGTAGCTCCTTTATCTATATATCATTTACTAAGAAAGGGTTTGGATTTTGGAAGTTGTCATTATTATTCAAGTATATATCTCCTTAAACTGGAAAAAAACAGCCTCACTGCCATTAATTGGAATGTGTTCTATCCTTAGGATAGCCAAAAGGTGAGTCATCTTTGGTCAAAGGACTAATAGTTATGGTCTGAGTTTTGAGATATTCCTCTGGATATGAAGGATGTCTTTTGGTAATGAACTGCATATCATCTGTTTCTGTGTAGAGTGATATGGGAATTGGTGCTAGGTAAGTGAATATAATCACCTCTCTCTTCAGGAGGTCTGATTATTAATTAGATTAATGTAAGATATGTA
This sequence comes from Protopterus annectens, assembly GCF_019279795.1. Taxonomy (NCBI): domain Eukaryota; kingdom Metazoa; phylum Chordata; order Ceratodontiformes; family Protopteridae; genus Protopterus; species Protopterus annectens. Next base: position 1,640,206,849 of record NC_056725.1, on the reverse strand, counting down.
TATGAGATATTTATTTAGTATTGTCTTGTTCTTTTATTATTAAATATATTTAAACCTTTCATTGTGGCTAATCTGTGTAGAGACATATTTAATCTCTGAGAATACTTGCATATTTATTTGGTGACACTGTATGGGCCACTCCTAATAGCCTTGCTCTTGGTCAAATTACCATTTGTATTTATAGTAACATTACACAGTAAAATTGGACACCTTTTGTTAAGGGCCTTAAAGTAGCTGATAAGGAGTGACTGGTGGCAGGGGAAACTACCTTATAGTCTATGCAGACAGGGGTATAGCTAATAAACCTGTGTCAGCCTTTCCCAGGTGTGCATGTGTGTATGTACAACTCAAACCTCAAAGATCATGTGTGTCAGCTACTTGGGCAGAGACACAAAGCACTGGTTGGAAAGATAGGGTGCTGGAGGGCTTTGCTTGGTCACTCAGCTGAGATCTCAACTCTATAGCTGTGCCAGTGGGGAGTTTCATTGGGGATCTGGAGAAAGATGGAGAAACCAGCCCTGCACTGCCTGTGGTCTCTGTGTGCTCTTAAGGGAAATTACACTTGATACAGAGAGCTGCATCTGGATATATTATGTATGTGCATGTCATCCTACCAATGTACATCCCCCACTGGTGCTAGTGGTGAAGATTGAGGCTACTTGATTACTGTCCCAGAGGTGGGGCGTTACAATTCATATAAAAGACATGGAGCTTTTACAATATAATAGATACTTCTTGCTTAAGCAGATTTTGAAACAATGACAATTTGAAGATGTGTGTTAGCTGGTGTGTCAGATAGATGACACGATCATGTGATTAGTGCTTAGAAAGAAAGTCAAATAAATGGAGATGAGACTAGGCAGAACATGTTACTAGTGTAGTTAATAGGTGGAGTGTAAATCAGCTTAAGAGACAATTATATGTATTGCTATCATAATGCTTAAAATCAGAAGTATTGAAGTGGGGGGTGAGCAGTGCCACAAAATGTATGTAGCTGTGAGAAGATAGTAAAGCTATGCAGGAAATAGTGAAGACTGCTTGTGAGGTATAGCATTCTGAATGAAGAGAAATAGTTTGACAATGTGGCAAGCTGGAGATTGCAGTGGCATTTACCCTGCAGATGTACATGGGTAGGTCCATTGATTTGATAGGTGACATTTTAGTTGTGTTTTAAATGAGTCTGCTTTCTGAATGGATTTCAGTGGTATTGTGTTGCGCTTCCATAGCTTATATACACCATTTGAATAGAGAGAGAGTTACATGCAGTATTAGATAATTTGGTTATAGTGATTAGTGATTTTTCTATAGAACATAAAATTCTATTGGGAGAGTAGTGTTGTATTAAGTTGTTTAGGGATGGACAACTTTTTTGGCTTATAGAGAAGTCTGTGTATTATAGATAGGTGAGAAAGAGCTAAGTGGTGTGAAGGTTCTATCCAGATTAGTTCTCTGAGGATTATGCATTGATGTGTTCTATAGTTTTTGCTATTTAATTATAAAATTTCTCTAGAATGGGCAGTTTTGAAATTGAAAGTTAACAATGATGGGGCAGCATAGAGGTGAAATGGCAGCAATAAAATAGAAGCTCTATGCTTTATGGCTATGTCAGTAAGATAGGCTTTTATCCTGTATAGTGTACCTAGTTTTTGATGATTTTTTTGTAACCACATGTGATACACGGCGGTGAAATTTCAACTGGTTATCTATGATGGCACCCTGTAATTATGTATGGTTTGTGTATTCTAACAATGTGTTGTTATTTGTTATTAGCGTGATAATGAGTAGTGTTGTTTTGCTAGAGAAATATTTTTGGGTAAAGATCACTAATTTAGGGTTTAGAAGTAGTTATGAATTATTTAGCCATTTTTCAATCAATAAGCATGATTGTTGTGAGAGGTCTTGGAGTTTACAGAGGGATTTGGCTGATCAGATTAGAGAAGAGTCATAAATGTATCGAACTAGGTTACCATTTTTTGTAACAGTGTAGATATCTTTCTTGAACTTGTATGGGGCCCTAGTGTAGATCCTTATGGGACACCAACACTTACTGGCAAGAAGGTGGAGAAATATTTTTCCATTTCATGGCCTGTGCTCTGTTTGAAAGGTAACTATGGAAACATTGTACTGAAGAGTTGTGAGCCCTAAGTATGACAGTTTACATATGGCTTTCTATTGGTAGACAGTATGAAAAGCTCCTTATAAGTCTAGGAAGATGAGGGAGACTAGGCTTCTGTTTTTTTTTTTTTTTTTTTTTTTTTTTTTTGTGGGTGCTGACAGTATTAACAAAATTCAGCAAAGCTGTAGTTGAACTGTGACAGGTTGAATGCAGAGGCTGGTTATCTATTAGATAGTTGAGAAGTTGTGTATGAATACATTTTGCCTGAATCCAATATTTGTACATCAAAGTTTTTACTTCATTAGCAGCCAAATTGTATTGTATAATACAAGATCTTTGGTATGGGCCTGTCGTAGTGTTGTTATTATTATGTTCCATTTTTTGGTTCGATAGTACTCCTATACCAGCTCCTAACAAGGGCTTAAATTTTACATCCCATTCCTGAATGATGTAATGTACTATGTTTTTTATCATATATTGAGGATAGCCTCTTTGTTGGAATATTCCAACAAAGAGGCTATTCCCAATATAGTCCACTTGATATGGAAAAAAAGAAGCATTCATTATTAAGTGCACAAATTTGAAATCAATACAGATCTTTTACGATATAGGGTGGATTCAGGCACCTAGGCAGCGAGACATTTTCCTGTGGTATATTTGACTGGGGACACATGGCTGAAGTGACATTCAGCTGCAGAGAAATATGGCTGTTTGCAAATTCCCTGTGGGCAAAGAGAAGCACACACAGCCATGCTCACAGCTTTAATAACCAAAAGCATGGTGGCAGAAGAAGTAATGAATGTTGTGCTCAATGTACAGTACATAGTTTTATAACTACAACATGTAGAAGTGTGCTACAGCATGGAGGAAATCCTGCAGGCTACTGTAGTCACAATTATGCTCCAGTATGTGTTTTAGGTAATGTTCCTTAAATACTGTGAATGGGGTAGTGGTCCATACTCTACAATTATAAAGGCACTGCCCATTGTGCACTTCATTTTTACTACCACTGACATACCCTCTGGCCAGCCTGCTGCTGATGCCTGCCATATTGCCTACTGTCTCATGTTCCCTTGGGGACCATGGACATTGTTTTCCCCCTGTGCATTTGGTTATTAATGCTGTGGGCATGACAGTGTATGCTTCTCTTTTCCTACAGGGAATTTGCAAACAGCCATATTTCTCTGCAGCTGAATTTCACTTCAGCCATGTGTCCCCAGTCAAGTGTACCACAGGGAAATGTCTCGCTGCCTAGGCACCTGAACCCACAAATATTGGTATTTGATTATGGGTGATGTTACCTTGACAGAAGTTATGGGTACTAAACCCAATTTTATATATAAAATGGGACGAAACATAAAACAATATGTTAAATGTTACTATAGAGGGGTAAAAAACACAAAGAGAGGACAAAATGCACATAGTAAGAAATGTGGAGCTTGTAATCAATGTAGCTATATATTGGAAAAGGATAAAATAATCTTAGAGAATGGACATAAAACAACAGTAAGGTTTAAGACAGGAAATTGTAATACCAAAATGATTATATATATGGCAAAATGCAATATGTGTTCTAGTTATTATGTAGGTAAGATGGAAAGATGTTTTAAAAAGAGAATTCATGATCATACCTATAGCATTAGAACAAAAGATACTTCTAATGCGTTATATAGACATATTGAGAAGAAAGGTGATAGTCACCAGTTTAAATTTGCCATTTTGGATACAACTATTGTGGGCCCTAGAGGAGGTGACAACAAAAGTTTTTTGAATTATAAGGAAGTTTGGTGTCAGATTTATTTGGATGCAACTACCCCACCTGTACTTAATGATTATGTCCCAGTTAAACCTATATTGGAAATATTATAATAACAATTGACCATTATTAGGTCATTATAAAGTATAGAATTATGAAAAAGGTTTGTGATGAATATCAAAGGCTGCTCAGGAGACATATAAATTAATTCATACACCAAGTTGATAACTATCACATACAAATTTTTTATATATACAAATTTTATATTTATAATATTTGATTAGACAGTGCATATATAGATTTACAGTCCACATATCAATTGTGTGATAAGTTATTTGGGACTACACATTATATATTAACATATTTTATTGTTAGTAGATGAGTTATCTTATTTCATTGTATTAAGTATATATATTATTAATACTAATTTTATTAAGCATAGTTCCCATGGCTTAATATGCATATATTTAAAAAAAAAAAATTAATATGTTTTCATATTCTTGTATGTATTCATACATTATATATAGATATGAAGTTATATGACAGTATATATTGAATTAACATGATGAAGCTGTTATGTTTATCACGACTCTAAACAGTAGTATAAAGGACATTGTTCCTTTAAATTTGTTCAAGTTTTTAAAAACATTTTGGCGCCAAAGAAAGTATTTAAGCTTGAAGGTTTGAATTATGAGTTGTTCTGATGAAGCCCATATGCTTTGGGTGAAAGCGCTTAACTTGTTTTTAGTAAATACAAAGATATCTTTTTTACACTGTTAAAAGTTTTGTAAGAAATCTGTTTCTTTGCTGATAAGTGGTGAAGCATTCATTGGCGGTTCCGGAGCTGTTTGCTGTTTATCTTATAGTCTGGGCAGAAGGGTACATAGCTGGTAAACCTGTGCCAGCCTTTCCCAGGTGTGTGTATGTGTGTGTGTGTGTGTGTGTGTGTGTGTGTGTGTGTGTGTGTGTGTGTGTAAATCAAACCTCAAAGAATGTGTATCAGCTACTTGGGCAGGTAGACAAACACTGGCTGGACAGAGAGGGTGCTGGAGGTCTTGGCTTGGTAACTCAGCTGAGATCTCTGCTGTGTAGCTGTACCAGTGGGGTGTCTTATTGAGGATCTGAAGAAAGAGGGGGAACCAGCTTCAGACTGACTGTGGTCTCTGTGTGCTCTTAAGGGAAAATTACACTTGATGTAGAGAGCAGCATCTAAAAATAGTGTGTGTGTACTTGTCATCCTCTCAGTGAAAGTCTCCCACGGTTGCCAGTGGTGAAGGTTGAGGCTCCTTGATTACTGGTCTAGTGGAGTGTGATCACATTTGGTGGGCAATGGTGGGATATCCACATCACAGTTAGCATAAAGTAAAGTGAACAGGGAAGCAAAGCTCCCTTTACCACCTAAATAATGTATGCTAACCCTAACCCTAATCATGCTCCTGCATACACACACTCACGCACACATGCACACACACACACACACACACACGCACACACACACCAGGTGCCATGCATTTTTTAAGCTAGTTTGACTGAAACATGAATCACCAAGAAAATGACCTGAAAACACATTTCACAGAAATTTCATTTAACAGAGTTAGAATTCATAGAAACCTGTAGAAGTCTATAAACAGTAAGTGCTGTTGTGGTTGAGGATCATCGAAATTAATAGAAAAACTAGTCTATAAGATTATTTGTCCATTGACATTGGTGACCCTAATGTTGTACTGCCATATCTCTAGAAGTATGAGTTTCTGAACATGCATTGATTCAATAGCATATGGATTTTTTTTCTTTTTTACTGTTGTATATTTAAGTGAGAGGGGATTTTTTATTTTTATTTTTTTCACTGTTGTATATTTAAGTCAGAGGGGATTTTTCTGACTGTTATATATTTAAGTGAGAGGGGAGTTTTTTTCTTTTTTTTCACTGTTGCATATTTAAGTGAGATGGGATTTTTTTCTTTTATTTTTCACTATTGTATATTTAAGTGAGAGGGTTTTTCTTCTCTTTTTTCATTGTTTTATATTTAAGTGAGAGGGTTTTTTTTTCTTTTTTCATTGTTGTATATTTAAGTGAGAGGGGATTTGTTTTTCTTTTCCCACTGTTGCATATTTAAGTGAGAGGGGTATGGGGGAGGGAGGCTTGCTCCTCTGCAGGAAAAAAAAGATTCTTATTGTATGTTTATTGTAATCAGTTATGATTATATTAACTTGGTTTTCAGTAAAACATGTTTTTAGTGAATGTGATTGACTAAAAATTCTTCATGTGTCAAGATAACTCCTTTTGGATTGCTGCCTCTTTTAATTATGCTGTTGGTATGTTGAATCAATTAACATAGCTTAGCCATACCTGTAAATGCTGCTGGGAGCTTTGACTTGGAATGCTGCTTGGGCCCTAAAACTCCAAAGCTAATGTTCAGTATACTTTGGGTAGCAAAAGTAAAGGATGTTTAGTGCAACTACATTGTACATTCAAGAATTTCCAAAATGTATTGTACTTGCGAAAAATAATAAAAAATGACATTATCAGATAGTTAAAACGTGGCAGCAGCCAGATGTCAAAACTGTTTCTCCAAACTGATTCTTGGTATTTGAACCAACAGTGTAAACTGCAACTTTGGATAATATATATTTATTGGCATTACATTGCAATGTTTGCAGCATATGAATGCATAAAATTCTATGATGAATGGGTTATTCTTTATTTAGAACATAACAGATATTATGGCTGCATTCACAGGTACAACTAATAAAAAATTGAAAGTATCTGTAGCATAGGTGCACATTTGTTATTCCCCTTACATGTATTCATTTATTACTAAACACAGGGCTCTGGTTCCATTAGACAATGGTACATTTAGAAATATCTGTTCCTTAAAGCAGTTTGCCTTCTTAAAATAAAAAAAAAGAAAAAAATTAAGAAGAAAAACAAATCACTCTTTTTACGGAGCATTTTTAAATTGTAGTTTTGCAGAAAACACTACTGACACCGTAAAGGAATGTTATATTTTTTCTTATTAAATTCACAGAAAGGTGAAACATGTTGATTTCAATATTGTGCCATTCATACTGGTTAAACAGACAATCCTGCATTGCCAATGACTTCAGATGTGCTCTCTAGGCTTGAGTTGATTTATTTTCCATCTACACGCAATAATCAGTGAAGCAAAACAAGGCTGTTGATCTCCATTATAACTATTAGAGTAGAACACTTGAAATGTGATACATTTTTACACAGAAGTGAAAAAAAGTAATTTAAATAGAGTGAAATCCTTGGATTGCATTACAATTCTATTCAAGTTGTCCTTAATGAGATACCAGCTCTCGTGCTTTTATGGCAGTATTGACCACGTGCGGAATTTCTAGAAAATTATTGGAATGCTGCTTCTGCAAAACCTCATCTTGATTTCAACTGATAAGAGCATGTCTTACAGCACAAGTGATCCATTTGCTACTTTACAAGCTAAATGAATGAATACATATACAAAGGACCAGCGGTTATTCAAGCTGAAAAGCAATATGTGGCTTTTCCTTGAAATCTTTTGCAGGCACACAGACACACATGCACACACACACGCACACACACACGCACAAACGCACACACACACACACACACACACACACACACACACACACACACACTCACCGCATGACACAAACACACACAAATATCTCAGTGCAGCCAATAATAGCTCAGAATTTATAACTTACATGTTGTTCTTAATGTAATTATCGTGGCGTTTCAAACAAATTGGCAGTTTGAAGCTAATCATGTAGTTCTTTATGTGTAAAAAATATCAATAGACTGCTGACACAAAGTCTAGCTAGAGCCCAATACACAATGCCTTCTAATGCCACAACTATAACTATATTCAGATGTATCGTAAGACGTATGTGTTACAGTTATAACTTATATCACTGTATTGAAAAGTTATTTAACACAATTAAATACATTTCTATGTATTGGCACTGCTTAATTGCTACGGCTTAACTCTCAAAACATGGTTAAATAAGGCTGACATTATCTAAAGAAATCTGTTGTCTGGACTCCAGTTTTCCCCAAGCAAATGTGGCTTGTAGTTCTAAAGCAGTGAGCTGCCTATGTAGAGAATTACAGCACACAAGCAGTACAATAACATGGAAATCCCTTTCTCTGAGACTGCTTTGTTAGTGTCAGTAAGTATGTAACATGAACAGATGTGCCAATAAGTAAAACATCTACTGTTGAATGATTCTACATCTCTAAAGTGCAGTCATTATACTATATGAGTTCAGTCACCTGCAAATCATGATAAATCTGGGAAAACTAACACAACAGTGCAGTGGATGTTAGCTGCCATATGAACATGCATAAGATGAAATTCTGCATGGTTTCTAGAAGGTATTTGGTTTTAGCCAAGAGAAAACATGAAAAAAAATTGTGATGGAACTACTGCCAAAGCATCTGTCAGAAAAAAATGTTAATTATGGTATCAGGTAGGTTAGCTGATGAGCTGTAAGACTGCTTCAAGGGGTATGTTATTGGGTGCAATTTTGGAATGTATCATGAAGTGACATATTGCCAGTAAAGGGAATAAACAAACATTCTTTCGAAATCAGAGATTTTAGCAATTAGATTAAGAAACTTGACATACAGGACTGGGATAAGTGACATGCAGGGAGAAAGACTAATCAACTTGCATGACAGTCTGCAAGACTTAAGTTGACAATGCTGCTCACAAAAAAATAGGTGTCTTGGTGAGTGAAAGGACTGTGTGCTGAGTGAGTGAGTGGTGTTAGGTAGAAGGACTTTCTTTTAGATGCACATGGGAAGTCAAAGGGCCTGACAACAGATCACTCACTGCCTCCAAAGATGAGAGGATGTATGAAGAGGAGGTAGAAGAACAGACAGAGGTTACAGTGAATTATCTAAGTCATTAAAAAGAAATATGGTGAAAGGGAGTCAACCATAAAATCAATTGCAAAAGGGCATAAGCAGGCCAATGTATAAGGCAGCGTGTAAAAAGAAAGATGGGAAGAAATAGGAAGGTGGGGTGCATGCTGGATTTGTTGTCTGTGTGGTTATGCCATTTTTTAAATCTTAGCATTGGGGGAGTGGTCTGTTACTGAGGACTAAAGCATATTTAGAAAACTATTGGTTGGATCTATTTGATCATAACCAAATTATTATGGGTTAAAGAAATGAACATTGGGAAATTTACCCTGAGTACAAAGATTAAAAACTGAATTTTTTGCATTCCTTTTTCAGAAAACAGAGCGATTGCTTGCAGTCACAGAGTCATTGTGCTTTGTGATACATATTTTTGTTAAGCTACAATTTGTATGGCTGCATGAAGTAGCTTCCAAAAATGTGTGGAATTACAAGAATCCTTGTCATCCTTCATATCTTCTGTACAATTACTTTATTAAAAACTGTACCTTAGATGTAATGTCTTTGATCTTACACTTTTAGAGATACACAAAAAAGGTTGAATGGGAGAATAAAGTGCACTACAGATAAAGATGTTAAGTGAAATTCAGTACATGTGGATCTGGAAGCTTTACTTTTAGTATTTTTACAGTGGGTGAGGAACCTAGTTATAACAAGTTCAATTTAGCAAGCTTGTTAATCAAGAACCTCATTACTAAAAGTTATTGTTCTTGTTTTTAGAGTGTAATCAGAACATTATGTGTATTTCACAATAACAATAACAATGTGATGATAATAAAGGTTATATAATTCAGTCAGGTGATTGATAAAACTCATTTAGCTTAAGATTTTCAGTGCTAACAGACTGTAGTGGCAGCACAGCCATAATGTAAATGAAAGGCATGATCACTAGTGATAAGGACTGTTCAAGAGAAATTCATCTTCCCATCCATTGTCACTCTCCATCTGTTTAACCTCATTTATGACCATCTGGTGACACAGTCTATTTAGACAAGCTGTGGTTATAAGGCACATAGCAATTTAGGATGAGACAACAGTCCAGCAAAAGGAACCCATACACACACACATACACACACGCACACACACACACACACACACACACACACACACACACACACACACACACACACACACACACACACACTTAAGGACAGTATCTAATTCCACAACTTAACCAACTTATATGTTTTGGGTATCTAGTAGGAAACCAGAAATTGCTGTCAAATCCAGAGAAAGATATGAATGGCATGTGCACTCCTTACAAATTACATTATAGTCATAAAATGAAACCAAGTGCCATATATTGTGGGCCATCAAGACTAAACACTACAATTCTGTACTGTCTGAGTCACTGGTTAAATCTGTATATCATCAGTATAACTGTTTATATAACTATATGTCTATCTATCTATCGGCTATATTAAATAGTCAAACAGTATTTGATCACCAATATTCAATATACTGAAACCACTTCCTTCAAACTAAGACCAGCTCAAGTGCAACATCAAAAAAAAAAAAATTAAAAGCAATGATTTTTGCAGGGAGGGCAAGCCATACTGTGGCATCCAACATTTTGGAGACTGCATTCAGACACCCCACTGCCTTACTGCCTGAAGTATGCCAGCTCTGTGATTGCACAAGAATGGAGAAAAATAACAAATTCCCTTACCCCAGAGTCTGTGATCTAACAGAATATGCCACACCATAACTCCTTATCAGTATAAGAGAATGTAACTCATGGATTTACTAACACTGCTAATACTAAACAATAACCGGATAATTCAGTGTAACTAGCAAACTTGGATTCAGTACAGCATTTCCTATATTCAGTTATCTACAATTTAAATAAGAAAACAACACCGTACATGTGTGATAGAGAGCGAGAGAGAGATTTATGAGGACTACATAACCAAGTACTGAGGAAATGTAGTTTTCAGCCTTAGCAGTAGTGCAAATTTTCATGAAGGAAAAACAAAACAAAAAAGACTTTTGAATACTGGCCAAGGCTTGCTGTCCCCATAGTTCCTTTTTTAGGCAAGGCTCAAAAGTCAAACCCATCTCTGTAAACAGTACAATTAACAAAAAACTGAGTGTTATGCTACTCAACACCAGGAATTTAAATCTCAAAATGCACACGCTCTAAGCACTCCTCAGTATGGAGAACGTTGACATCTGTGCAGTAACTGAAACCTGGTTCAAGGCTCCAGAGTGCACCCCGGCACTACCGGGCTACAACTCATACCACACGTTTCGGCCACAGAACACAGAATGAAACACAAAAGGAGGGTGTGTATCCATATTCATCAAGGATACCTACACCTCCAGGTTAGTGGCGCAGCATGATACTTCTGAGATCATCCATGTGCAACTAACTTTGGGCAAATCTGCTATGCAAATTGTGGCCTGCTACAGATCACCCTCCATGACCCAGGACCACCACTCCACCTTTCTGGTGACACTGGAAAACATGAAGGGCCTACCGAACACCCTGATATTGGGCGATTTCAATTACCCTACCATTCACTGGGAAAACTGCTCAAGTACAAATTTCCAGGCCTAGCGCTTACTGGACTTCATCAACTCAAACACCCTGGATCAGCTGGTAAACTCCTCTACCAGAGGTGAAAACATATTGGACCTGGCCATCACCAACATGGGCAACACTTGTTCCACACCGGTGGTCAACTTGTCACTGGTTAGATCAGACCATAAACTAATCACACTGGATGTCCACACCCCACCACCACCCCCAACTAAGGAAACCACAGTAAAAAAACTTTTCTAAAGTGAACTTCACCTTACTTAAGACAGAGGTGGTAAGTTTCACAGCCCCCATGCTAAAGGATAACGCTGCCCAAGATGCAGAAACCTTTACAAATGCTCTCTATGAGCACCTACAAGGATGCATAGATCGTGCCATCCCTAGTAAAACCAAGACTCAGTCCTCTAAGAGAAGGAAACCAGTTTGGTGGACCCCTGAAATAAACAGGCTTTACAATAGAAGGAGGAAACTAGTTCAGAAAGAAAGCAAATCCCAAGAAGGAAAGACATCCCTTATCAGTATCAGTAAGAAACTAAGCTCCCTCATGAAATCATCCAAGGCTAACTTAGAAAGAAAAATAGTCAAGGATTCAAAAGATAACAACAAAGCCTTCTTTAGCTATGTTAAGAATCTAAGTAGCAACTCGCAGATATGCACTGAACAAGTGCAAAATAGCACAAAATATACTGAACCTACTGATATTGCCAACATCCTGGCAGATAGATTCAGTGCAAACTTCAACCCCCTCTCACCTCCAAAAGGGCCCACGACAATACCGGAAAAGTGTAGTGTCCCACATATCACAGACACACAGGTGAAAACAGCCCTTTCAAAAGCCAAAAACACAGTGGGACCAGATGGTGTCCCAGGCTGCATCTTGCATGAACTACAAAATGAACTAACCCCCCCACCTAAACATGCTGTTCAACCTCAGCATCTCCATAGACTATGCGCCCATAGAATGCTGCACAGCAATGGTTATTCCTCTCCACAAAGGAGGGGACACAACTGACCCTGGTAACTGTAGTGTCCCAAAAATCACAGACACACAGGTGAAAACAGCCCTTTCAAAAGCCAAAAACACAGTGTCAGTAGGACCAGATGGTGTCCCAGGCTGCATCTTGCATGAACTACAGAATGAACTAACCCCCCACCTAAACACGCAGTTCAACCTCAGCCTCTCCACAGGCTATGCGCCCATAGAATGGCACACAGCAATGGGTATTCCTCTCCACAAAGGAGGGGCCACAACTGACATTGGTAACTATCGCCCCATAAGCCTGACTAGCCTGGTCTGCAAGGCTATGGAGTGCATCATCATGGAACTCATTAACAAAGACATTGGGAACCACCAAACACTTGACCCGACCCAGTTCAGCTTTGTTAAGGGCAGATCATGCCTACTAAACCTGGTTGACTTCTTTGAGACAGCCACCAAGGTCATAGACGAGGGAAAGGTAGTTCACACAGCCTATCTTGACCTCGCCAAGGCTTTCGACACCATTCCCCACTTGGGCATTACAGAAAAACTCACCAGCCTGAACATACCCCTACGTCACGAGATGGGTTGCCAACTGGCTTACAGACAGAACTCACACGGTAAGAATAGCGGGCTCCAGGTCCGACTCTAAACTAGTCACAAGTGGTGTCCCATAAGGCTCAGTCCTGGGACCCCTACTGTTCGGCAAATACTTCTCAGAAGTACAGGCAAACACAAGAGGACTATGGCTAACAAAGTTCGCCGATGACTGCAAACTGGGAGCCATAACTGACCTTAAGGCTGACACGGACATCCTCCAAAAGGGCCTTAATGAGACGGACACCTGTTGTCAAAGTCATGGCCTCAAGCTAAATGCCAAAAAATGCATAGTCATCCCATTTGGGAAAAACAAAACACCAACGAATTACCACATAGGTGGCAGCCCCCTTAATACAGAAGAGGTAATAAGAGATCTGGGGACCCAGGTAGATAGTAATCTCTCCTTTCACAATCATATTGCCAAAGTAGTTAGGAAATCCTTCTATGTGGCCATTCTAATTACTAAAGGGTTCGCATCTGGAAATAAAGAGGTTATAGTGCCCCTCTACTTGTCACTCATTAAACCCATCATAGAGTTCAATGCCCCATTTAGGATGTACCTCACAAGACACTTCCAACAGCTGGAAAGACCACAAAAGTGCCTCACCAAGAGGATTACTGGCCTCAAACATATGTCCTATGCAGCCCGACTGAAGAAACTCCAGCTGTACTCAGTGGCATATTGCTTACTCAGAGGTGATCTCTGCCTGACTTACAAAGCCATGTCAACTCAGAATTGATGGGCATGCTCCACCTAAAGAAATCCAAGTCACTGCGAGCCATGCGCTCTAGTAGGCTAAACCTCACCACAACAGTAAATAGAACATGCTGGAGGTATAGATTCCTGTCACAGAGACTCCCCAATGCTTTGGAACAAAATTCCAAATTACATCAGGCAGAGCATCTCACTAACACTCTTCAAGAGAAACATTGATGAGTGGATAGGTAACAAAAAATACACCCCGGGATCACTTCATTGGCTCTGCTTGACAGAGGATCAGTTAATTAATCAATGGGGCAGCGAAAGCCAACACACTCTGGCTAGGCTTATAAATGCCCTCGGGCAGATAGCCTAGTACCTACCTATGAACCTATGAACCTAAAAGGAAAGCTAAATGTACAGGAATGATTACTCTCGATATCTGCATGCAAATTATTCAAATAAAATGTTGTCATAACATCTTGTATCAGATGTGTGTCAAGGATCTTTTTGCATTCTTTTTAAAAATGATAAAACAGTGCTTTCTTTCACCCTTATCAGAGCTTCATGTAAGTTATACATAGCAGTAAAAAGCAACATATACTTTCTTATTTTCCACATTGTTCTTGGATTAAAAGCCTTTGCTGTAATTTACATGGCTTTTTGTGTGATAGCTTCTGCATACTGAATGTTTTCTTTCCAATTTTATTTACAGCTGTTGCTTTTGGACAAGAAATAGATGTAAAAGATTGTAGGAAACAGGAGTATAATACTATCAGTATTTCTGTGTACCAATGGACCATTTCTGGTAATGATAGAAAAGAAAAAAAAGGCATAAATAACTTGTGTTTAGTTAGATAGTTCCAGAAAACATACATAATTAACTTTGTCCTCGATGTAAGAAATAAAGTAAGAAAAAAGTAAGCTCATTTCCATGGCAGTGTTATCTAGTCAGTGTTAACAGAAAGAAACAACTTCATAAATAGCAGTAGACCGAGTTGCTTAGCAATGTCGAGCTGATTTAAAGATCCTTAGCATGCTGCCACAGTTAAAAATAACATAGTTACATAGTTTACAGAATGCGAAGTTTGCAAAGTTTTATAAGAGGATTTGGTCAGAAAACAAAATGAAAAGAAACATGAAATGTGAATATAAAGGCAGCCCATTTAGAGCATTAAATGTCCCTGTGTGTCACCAGAAAGAGAATATAAATGAAATTATCTAGGTTGGCTGCTGGTGTTTTGTCTGAAGGGGATTGCGGATGGTTTAGACTGTCTGGGCAATTGGCATGGACACGGGTTTGTGCAGGTGTACTGTACTTCTAATTATCTCTGAAACTGTGCTATCACATCTCTTAGGATAAGCAAGACCAGTTCAATCAATACAGTTGAGACTTTTCCTGGAAGAGTTTTAAGAGATACATATGGCAATTAATGTCCCCTCAGTGTATTACACATTGTTTATTGGAGAGAGGTTACATTTTGTGCATTTTCATGCCTTAAGGCTAAAATACATAATGTAAAATTAATATTTAGGGGGCCAACACAGGTAAGAGCTAAATATGTTCCCAACTTTTCCAGCGATGCGTAATACGCTTGCTAATGATGTGTGTCTTGCACTTTTTGAATTTACATGTCTGTAACTGAAGGCTGCTATAAAACCTTGTAAATCCAAGCTAGTGCACATCATGCAACCATGAAAGCAAAATATTAGCTCTTATTCAGCTGGAGGTCTTGAGACTGAGACTCAAATAAATACTAATATTTTCTTTTCATGTTTTTATGATTCTAACATTCCCTGAACAGAAGGCTTTTCTACATTTGTGCGTGTGTGCGTGTGTGTGTGTGTGTGTGTGTGTGTGTGTGTGTGTGTGTGTGTGTGTGTGTGTGTGTGTGTGTGTGTGTGTGCGTGTGTGCGTGTGTGTGTGTATTTGTGTGTGTGTCTGTGTGTGCTTGTGTGTGCTTGTGTGCGTGTCTGTGTGCGTGTGTGTGTGTGTGTGCGTGTGTGTGTGTGTGTGTGTGTGTGTGTGTGTTTGTGTGTATGTGCAATTTGAAGGTAGTATACAGTATGTTGCCATTATAAACTGAAAGTTAAATGCTTCTGATCTGACTGATGCACTGGCATCTGGATTGCTGGTCTTGTTTTCTAATACAGATATTGTTAATTGAAACTCTAGGCATGTAGTTTGCATACCTTGCTGATAACAAATTTGAGGCAGCCTCAGGGAAAACTGAAGGAAGCTTTGGAAAGCAGAGATGAAATAATGATAATTGTTCTCAAGGGAACCAGAAACTGTCTTCAGTCATGAAAGGATTCCCAATGGAATATTTTGGAGCAATTTTTGGGCATACAGCATCATGTTGCTATGAATACCATTTATTCGGCTATTTTGTCTGACAGACCTTTAAAGTGTAAAAATACATATACATATATGCACACACACACACACACACACACACACACACACACACACACACACACACACACGCACACGCACACGCACACACGCACACGCACACACACACACACACACACACACAAAAATTACGTGCCCTTATGAAGAAGAAAGCAAACTTGTAGGAAGATACAAAGTTTGGAGAAGGTTCCTCATAAAAAAGTTATTTCATAATTCCAAGTTGCATAGTCCACTAAGTGCATTGCTTTTCTCAAGAGTAGAGTGTGGCATGTTTTCCTCAGAATCAGAAGGATGAGGAGTCACATTAGCTATGCTCAGTGGCCTGACAGGACATCTACTAAGTAATGATTAACTTACAAGAGAGTCATCACAAATGAGCAAAATCTATGGAATCTGAACAACATTCCAAAACACACAAATAGAAGAAAAAAGTGTTTTAGTAGAAGGAGGGAAGTCCATTCTGTACCCAGTGATGTGAGGCAATTTATTTTCCACATGACTACTACAAAATATATGTACAAAACATATGTGTATGTCTACATAGGGGTCTATTTCTGATTGTCGAAAACACACTTTTTCGACAACCAGAAGATCAAACCCATTTAAGCGAAAGTACAATAAATCGAAAGTGCAATTTTGAAAAAGCCGGTTCTCTGAAGCACATTACAGTGGGGATAAGGAAATATAGCCTTTTCCATATAGTACTGCTATCTCGGAGTTAGTGTATTTAAGTAGGGGGGTGTACTGTTCAAAGTATTTTTTTTTTTTTTTTCCAGTTCGGAGAACCAGCTTTTGAGAAAGTGCACTTTTGATGTAGTGCACTTTCGCTTTAATGAGTCTCGATGTTTCTTCTTCGAGATTGTGAAATTTCAATCAAGAAACATAGACCCATACATACATATATATATATATATATATATATATATATATATATATATATATAGATATATAAATACATAGGGAGAGAGAGAGACAGAATTGCACACACACACACACACACACACACACACACACACACACACACACACACACACACACACACACACACACACACACACCTAGCTCCCTTAACCTCTCTTGTCACGTCTTTATGGTAGTATTAAGGATATATATTTCCAATACAAATGAATGAATGAATAAATGAATGAATGAAGGGATACTACAGAAGAGGTAACTCCACCAAGAAGCTTTCCAGGAGATTATATATGGCTGCATGATCACATGACTAATTTTAGTTGTTACAGTAAACCACTAACCTGTTTCACATGTGATCTCTCCTTTACATTGGAGAAGATAGCTATACTGCGTTTACACTTATAATAATATTTTAAGAATACTATAGCTGACACTATAGTATTTCAGTCATGTAGTTGCACATTTCAAAAGATAATCACACAAAGTGTGGAGCATTTCTCCATGGGCCTCCACTGAAAACAGGCTCTGTGGAACCTAGTCAGACATTCCCGGTCAACAAATGTTAAATAAATAAATAAAAAAAAAATTAAAAAAAAAAGTGATAAACTGGTAATAATTTGGCAAACTCTCTGTAATTATGTATAGACATTATATCTAAAATTTCCTTGGTCATCCTTGGAAAACTAAAATATTTATATATTGTAGGCTGATTGGAACAATCACTGATCTTGCCACTTTTCTGAATATTTGCATAAGGTGATCCTTTTTATGAACAGCATCATCAGACAAATTGGGTAACTCTAAATGAATTTCAGAACTGAACTTCAAGTAATCCTCTTAATTAAACAAAGATATGTCCCTCTGTTAACAGTCATCAAGATGGTTCCTTGACAATCTAACATCCTGTTCAAGACAACTTGTGCCCAGTTATTGCCTTGCTGTTGGCTAGGCTTGTAATAGTTTGCATACTGATTGCCTAGTATTTATCTCTGATCTCCATGAAACCTATTATCTCGTATTGGGTACACATCCTGTGTCTTGAATACCAGCCTCTTGGGTCTTGTGTCATACAGCAGTTTGTGCAAGGTATTGATTCAAGTGACTCTGCAGAACGCCATGTTCCCGGCTGCTTTGATTATTACTTGCTGGGCTTTTCCCACTTGGTCTGTCTTTATAGGTTCATAGATGTGTACTAGGCCAATGGCCCTGGAGCCTTTACAAGCTTAGACCATAGAAGTTCCCTGGCATCATGTTGCCATTAGTTTCTGGTGCCTCTATCAAGAAGAGCCACTAGAGTGATCCCCGGGGTGAACTTTCTTTTTTTCATCCACTCATCAAGATTCTTCTTAAAAAGGGCCAGTGAGGTGCTCTGCTTGACATGTATGGGATGTCTATTCCAGAGCATGGGCAGTCTCTAGGTTTCTGGGTTATGAACCTGTCCCTCCAGCATGCTCTGTTGATTGTGGTAATGAGGTTGAGGTCCCTGGAACATGTGGTGTGGAGGGATTGGAATTTCTTTATGTGTAACATCTCTAACAGGGCTGGGTCAGAAATGGCTTTGTATGTCAAGCAGAGACTGCCTCTTAATAGACAATATGAGACAGAGAAAAGCTGGAGTTTTTTGAGTCTGTCCATGTAGGGCATGTGTTTAAGGCCTAGGATCCTCTTTGTGAGGTACTTTTGTCGCCTTTTCAGCTGTTGCAGGTGTTTAGTGAGGTACATTTCAAATGGGGATTATACTCTATGATTGGTCTAATGAGGGAAGAGTATAGAGAGAGAGAGGGAGAGATGATGACTTCTTTCTTCCTGGATGTAAAACCCTTGGTAATGAGATGTGCCACATAGAAGGACTTTCTGACCACAGTGGCAATGTGGTGGTCAAAGGAGAGGTTGCTGTCAACCTGTGTCCCCAGATCTCTTATAACACCGTCAGTGTTCAGTGGACTACCATCAATGTGATAAGTAGTGGGAACTGAGTTTTTCCTAAAGGGAATGACGACGCCTTTTTTGGCATTAAGCTTAAGGCCATGGTTTTGACAACAGTCATTGGTCTCAGTGAGGACTTTCTGTAGGATGTCTACATTACTTGGAGAGTTAATAATGGCTCCCAGCTTGCAATTGTCGGTGAACTTGGTCAGCCAGAGTCCCTCCATGTTGGTCTGGACTTCTGAGAAGTAGAAGCCAAACAGGAGAGGACCTATGACCGATCCCTGTGGGACTCCACTCATGACTGGTCAGCAGTCTGGCTTGGAGTCTGCTACTTTCACAGTGTGGGTTCTATCTGTGAGCCAGTTTCCAACCCATCTAGTGATTCCGGGGTTGATGTCTAATTTGGTGAGTCTATCAATAATTCCTGAGTGAGGAATGGTATCAAAGGCCTTGGCCAGATCAAGGTAGGCTGTATGAACTGCCTTGCCCTCATCCACAGCTCTGGTGACTGACTCAAAGAAGTCAACCAGGTTGAGCAGGCATGAGGTGAGACTGCGAATGAACATGGCACACAGATGTGGTGCCAGTTCACTTTGTAGTTCATGTAGAACACAGCCAGGGATATTGTCGGGTCCCATGGAAGCTGCATTCTTGGCCTTGGACAATGCAGCTTTAACTGTGCTGCACTAATGCTGGGTGCCTGGCATTCTTCTGGTATTGTGAATGGTCCTTTGGGAGGGGGGATGGGTAAAGTTAGAACTGAATCTATCGGCCAGTATGTTGGCAATATCTATTGGCTCAGTATAGGAGGTACCATTGTGCAGTAACTCAGAGCAAATCTGGGTATTGCCGTGGAGATTCTTGATATAACTGTGGAAGGCGTTGTGGTTGTTTTTAGTGTCTATGCCACAATTCTGCCTTCATAGCTAGCTTTACAGGTTTTGATGCGGGATCTCAACTTTTTGTTGTGGCTGATAGGGGAGTTTTTCCAGTCTTGGGACTTCACCTTTTTCTGAAACAGTTTCTTCCTTCTGTTGTAGAGTTGGTTAATGGCAGGGGCCCACCAGATTGGCTTCCTTTTTTTTGAAGGAGAGCGTCTTGGTTCTGTTGGGTATGGCTAGTTCCATGCATTTATGTACATGTTCATACAGTGCATTGGTGTATGATTCAGTGGTCATGCACCTATTTTCCATTAGCATGGGTGCCAGTTAGCCACCTCTGTTTTTAGGAGCCCAAAGTCAGCTTTTGAGAAGCTGTTCATGGTGGTTACCTTTGCTTGTGGTGCGGGTGAGATGTGGATTTCCATGATAATTAGTTTGTGGTTTGATCTAACCAGGGAGGAAATGACTATTGGTGTTGAACAATGGTCACCCATGTTAGTAATAAACAGGTCAAGGATGTTGTTTCCTATAGAGGGGGTAAGAATGAGCTGGTCCAGTGCATTGGAATTAATTAATTCCAGGAAGCATTGGGCAAGTGTATTGGTGCATGAGTAGTTTTCCCAGTTGATGGGAGGGTAGTTGAAGTCACCCAGTATGAGAGTGTTGGATTGGACCCTAATTGTTTCCAGGGTGCTTTAGAATGTGGAATGGGAGTTTTGGGACATGGTTGGGGACCTAGAGCAGGCTATGAATGGAATTGTCGTCTTACCCACTGTTAGCTGTGCCTGAAGTATCTCTGATGAGTTATGCTGGGCTACTAGTCTGGAGGTGTCCATGTCCTTTAGGAATATTGAGGCGCCATCACCTTTGGAGCTTTGGTCCATTTTCTGGGGCCAAAAGGTATGGAATGAATTATAGCCTTGTAGTGCAGGGGTGCTTTCTGCTGCTTTAAACCAGGTCTCTGTTACAACACAAATGTCAATGTTCTCCATTTTGATGAGTGCTTTGAGCGAGTTCATCTTGAGATTTAGACTTCTAGCATTGAGCAGCATGACTCTCAGATTGCATTTGTTTAGACTTGTTACTTTGGTAATTTGGTCTGTGGAACACTGCCTAAAAAAAAGCACTATAAGGGTGGCAAGAGCCTTAGCTAGTATCTGGAAACCTATGGGTGACAGATGCAGGCCATCTCTGCAAAGCATCCAGGTCTATCACTCAGGATGCTGCTCAGGGCTAGGGTCATATCTGTCTGGCCACATAATCCGAGAGCTCCACAATGTCTCTTTTCATGTAGTCCAGGGTGGTATGTCTCAGGTCATTCACACTCACATGGACAATGACAGAGTCATACTTGTACATATTGTGGAGTGACCTGAGTGCATGTGTTATGTGTCAGATCCTGGTACCTGACAGGCCGCTGACTGTTACCTTTTCCTTATTCAACCTAGTGAGTGGGACATCAGTGTGCCTCACTATTGAGTCACCTATGATTAGTGTATTTGGCAAGCTGTTTTGCCTTAGGGGCTTAGGTTGAGGGGCACACTGTGTAGGTGAGTTATGTGTCTTGTGATTTGTGCTGTGTTGTGGTGATTGAGTACATTTCCGATTTGGAGATTTCTGCTGTTTGGGTAAATTTCTATTGAGAACCTCTGGGAAGGTGGGTGTATGGTTTGTGTTTTCATGTGAAAGTTGTGATGGTGGGTATTCTAGAGAGCTATGTGTTCCATGTGGTGTGGTGCAGGTGTTGACCTTTTCCTCTTGACCAGCTATTCTGGTCTTGGCTGGAGAGTGCATGTTTTCCAGTTTGGATATATAAGTGCACCTCTCACAAATCTGAGTGTTAGGAGGTAAGAGGAGAGGGTTGCCTGTGTACATGAGGCAGTTGCAACAATGCTTCAGAATGCCCAAGTTCACCAGGTTAATAGGAGAAAGCACAGGGAACTGACCTTTAGACATGCTAGGAGGGATGGTCATTATTAATAAGTCTTCGACAACATTAACCAAGTAAACATGTTTGATCGAGGTCACCCCACAACAAGACCCAATGATAGTGATAGCTGGGGTGCCATGGGATCAATTCCCAAATTCTGAATGCCCTGCAGTAGGAGGGTAAGAAAAAGCTGGACCATACAACAAAGTCCCTGCTTTTAATCCATTTTGTAACATGGAAAGTGTGCCTTCTCCCATGGGCTTTCCAGGATCATTATCCCAGCCCTTGATCCATTCCCAGACTCTCAGTTTCCTTTCCACTAACTAACTTTGGTTAGGTATCAAATACCTGCCCCTTTCAATACCCCACCAATGTCTGGTAGTTGCCTCCTGACTTGGAATGCCACCTCTCCCTCTTTTCCCATCTGGAAAATGAATAATTCATTATCAGTCATATGGTCAACATTCTGCCAGATTATGGTAAATTGTTTAGAAAAGCCACAAACAACTTTACTACTCTACAGAGTAATGTTTGTGGCTTTTGTAAACAGTCTACCCTAATCTGACAGGAGGTGGACCAAAGGGCCAAGGCTGTGAATTTATGAAAATGCTTCCTAGACTAAGAGTAACCAATATCATTTCTGTGGTGTGGTACATAGATTGACATGAATGAAATGTTATGTAAGAAGACATGCAAGACCAAATGCATACCCGCTCTGCCTCTCTCTAATAGTCAATGCCACCTCCATTGCCTAGTTTTCAGAATAAAATCTAATCCTGTGGTTTATCAATATTTCTCCCTAGACCACAAGGGCTGCCCAGATGGCCATAATTTCTAGAAATGGAATACTTATTCTAACATTGTTCCCCAATGTGCCAGCCAGTATGCAGCAAACCACCTTATTGCCATGAAATTTCCCATGTGCAAGGACCCTAGTTGCTCATAAGAAACCCAGCCTTCCTTCCAAAAAGGAAGGCTATTGAAATTACCTAAAACAACTACCATATATCCAGGTCTGCCTTTGTTTCTTGTGTTATCCTTACTCAGTGGTGCTTTTTTTTTGGCCCCTGAGCTTCCATGCCTGCTGCCCTTTGAAGGCATAGTCAAGGTTGATAGCCTGGTAATTAAAGTTGAGCAAATTCAGCAGTTCCATAATGTCTCCCACCTACACTTTCCTTTTAAGCCTCAAGAGTTGCATCATACTAGGCAACTTTCCCAATTTATCACATGTTAAGAAGAAAATTTGAATTATGGTTTCAATCTCCATTCTCCAGAAGGTTATGACCTGAGCTGGGTCCTCCTCCTTGTCTTTAGCCAAGGGTACCTTGAGGCCCCAACATAGTTATTTTTATTCCTGCATTTTGTGATCAGAGTGTATGAGCCAGTGACAAAAAAAAGCTATTTAGAGTACTGCTGGACAATACCCATTGTAGGGCTGTGCTGAATCTCTCAAATGTCATACAGGCCACTGAGCAGCCCCTTGGCATGGCTTTATCAAAGCAGACATTATTCGCAGGCATCACACCCAGTAGTTGTACATCTTCTGGGTGAACTGTCAGCAGGTGGAAAGCAGAATCAATGTCTAACTTTGCCATCCAAGTGAGCCCTTTCTTTTTGAATATGGAAATAGCATCATCTAATAATACATACTGAACTCTAACATATTTTTTGTCAGTGGAGTGGTTAACAGGTTCCTTCTTGGAGAAGAACAAGTGATGACTTAAGAAAAACTCACCTGGACTCTTTTTGTGAACAAACCTGCGTGCAGAGACTTTGTAGATTGAAAACAGAGTGGTTTCAAATGAGCCAGACAGCCACCACCACACTGAGCTCCTTATTTAACTTTGCATGCATTAATTGTTCTTTACCATTTATTGATGAGAGCTTATGATAAAGCTTGTTATCAGGCTTCAAGTAAGCTTTAATCCAAAAGCTTTGCTAAAAAACCTGCAGCACAATCCCTGGCTGCCACTCTGTCCATGTAGTGTGACAACACCATCTGCAGTACCTTCATTCTGTCTGGGGAGTGGCCTTGCTTATCTGCTTTGTAAAAAGCATGCAGCTTCAATTTCTTATTCCTCTACCTCTGTCTCTGCTTCATTGTCTAAATTTCTCACAATGCAGGGATCCTGGCCTATCCTGCACTCTTGGGTGAATACACATCTCTTGTCTCCTTCCATCTTCCACAGTGAATGTTCATGTGCCTCCCAGCATATCACATACATTTGTGAGAAAAATAGCAGGCAGACATTCCCACACAGAATGACCAGCAGGCAAGGCCTGCCTGCCTCCGTTGTTGATGGAATACTCACGTGACCTGCAGCTTTCCCATTGTTCCTAACCATGTATCCATACCTTTCATTTCCCACAACAATATGTTATCCAGCACCTTTAGTTTTCTAAACCTCAGATTGCATAACAGCCATAACTTGCCCCACCATATCTCTGCACATCCCTGAGGGTCATGAATTCACCTGCAACCCTGCATGAGGCTCCTTCTCCAGCATGATCACCACTGAATACATGAAGCCAATCACTCCATTATCTCAGTTCCTCAATTGTTACCCCTCAATATTTTAATTTTCCCCTATGCAGTAAACACTCATTACAATGTGTATCAGTGTCTATAATTCTCTAGACACCCATTACATCTACAACATCAAAACCTCTTTGTATTCACCCTTCCAATTTTTTCCCTTTACAACCCTTAGTAGATGTGCAGTCAGTTGCACATATTATTTACTCCCCATGTGCTGGCACACCACAAGGGGCTGCCTCATCCAAGCCTTGCATTCCACTTCCTTATGCTTCACAAGACTTCTTTGTCCTACATAAGTGGAATATCAGCTAGTACTCCCCC
This sequence comes from Protopterus annectens, assembly GCF_019279795.1. Taxonomy (NCBI): domain Eukaryota; kingdom Metazoa; phylum Chordata; order Ceratodontiformes; family Protopteridae; genus Protopterus; species Protopterus annectens. Next base: position 1,640,182,296 of record NC_056725.1, on the reverse strand, counting down.
AACATTTCTGGCCACCATTGGCCTGACTCTTTGTCATCCTGCTCCTGCTTACAATTGTGTGTCTCTGCCCCTAGAATCTCTTGCAGGGCTGATCAGCTTTCCTTAGGCAGGTTACCCAACATATCCCTAATGTAGCCTCTCCTTTCAGACCTCTGAACCAGTGGGGCCTCTTGTGTTATCACATTCAAACTCCTTTAATGAATACCTGTGTTTTTCTCCACCAGTGGTGGCTGTGCAGTATGTTACCTTGGTGGATTCTGATTTGTATCTCCATCACTGCACATTTGCCCCTTCTTCCTCTTCTGAGTTCTTCTTCAACATCAGTGATTAGCTTGTTCCTTTTGACTTCTCGCCTTTCTTGGTGGTATGCTGGCACCTTCTCCTGCATGGCCCTCCTCCTCCCTAGCTATGATTTTTTAAGGGAGAGAATTCACTTGTCCCATCAGTGTATTCTACCTTTTTCAGTATGTCTGTGCTTTTAGTATTCAGCAAAAATGAACACATCAGTCTTTAAAAAGCTGACCTCCATCTTTACTGCTGCTTTTAGCATTATTTTGTTGACTGGTTATTCACTAACTGTCCCCACCATTACCATAATCCTACCATCCTACATGCATGACCAACTCAGCGACCACCACCCAACCTTTGTTCTTAGATACACTACCCATCCTCCCAAATTCCACCAATATAGGAACTGCCGCAAACTCACTAATTTTAGCACAGCACAATTTTACTCTACTCTACTCTATCTGCCATTGACTGGTCCACCCTTAAATATATCCTTCTTGATGATGCAGTTAATAAATTCAATACCATCTTCATGAATACACTAAATTCCTTTGCTCCTGCTAGACAGATTAAAATGAAACCCAACTCTGCTCCCTGGCTTTCCAAAGAAACAAAATCATTTATGTTAAAAAGAGAGAGACCTTGGAAGGCTTGGATCAAAACAAAGGAATTACCTCTACTGCACAATTCTAGACATCTCATAAATGTAACTAAGAAACTAACCTTTAATGACAAAGCATTTATATTACATTATCATACGATATAAATAGCAAATGCTATTTCATCGTACTGATAATGTCTAAACCACAAAATATCGAACACACTGAACAGCGATTTCTTTTCACAGGGAAACAAATTTGCTGCTCCTCAAAAAAAAAAAAAAAAAAACTTAAACACAAAGATAAGTGGGGGGCTTCACCCCCACGCCCCCCTACTTAAATATACCAACTCTGAGATCGCACCATAGTGGAGGAAATGGCAAAGTCCCGAAGACGGCCCACCGATTTTTTTCCCTGGGAAAAAATTTGATATTCCATGTCTTCACTATTTTGCCATTTTCACAGTATTGGATCAACTAAATAGCTTTTGCTATTTAGTCCATTCATTACGCTAATATAGACCCATGACAAGAGGTCCTTCTATAACTCTTACAAACTCAATTCAGTTCCAGCCCCAGAAAGTTCTGGTTTACTATCAATCGAATCCTTTCTCCTGGTTGTCCCACAACCCCCTGCCCCTACCCTAACACATCTCCCCTTGAAAGAACAGCTCTCCTTAACAAATATTTTATAGACACCATACAAGCACTCTCTCCCTCCAACTGCAACACTACTTCACCACCTACCTACCCCAATCCTTCCAACAAACTTCTATTCAATCTACACCCAGTCCCTACATCCTAGATCAGATCTCTTCTCCAAAAGCTCAAACCTTGCTCGCCTTCCACTGATTACCTTCCACCTACCTTCCTCAAACCTGCTGCTGATTCTATAGCCTCTCTAGTATCCATACTTATTAATAGATCTATTATTGAATCCACTGCTCCTACCGTATGGAAATCCTTTTTCACTATGCACTTGCACAAAGGTGGCACTTCCACAGACTCATCCAACAACTGACCAATAGCGATCCTATTCCCCCCTCTCTGAGATTCTTGAAAAATGCATCCACACACAACTACTCAAATACCGCCTTCAGCAAAATCTTCTCACTCCCACTCAGCATGGTTTCCATCCCAACCACAGTACTACTACTGCCCTCTTATCCTTTACTCATACCATTGCTGAGGCCCTAGACAACAATAAACTCATATCTTGTCTTTTTCCTCGATCTTTCCAAAGCATTCGATGCAGTCTCCCATCCCCTTCTGCTTTCTAAACTTTCAAATCTTAACATATCCCCTTCCTCCCTTGCCTGGTTCTGCAGTTACCTATCCAGCAGACAGCAATCTGTGAAATGGCATGCTTCTTCCTCTCCTTCCATACCAGTCCATACAGAGGTACCACAAGGTTCCATTCTGGGTCCCCTGCTTTTCAATGTCTTTACCAATGATCTCTGCACATCTTGTAAACACTCCTCCCTCATCCAATATGCATATGACTCAACACTCATTTCCTTCTCTGATAATATCTCTGACCTTCACACACTTTTCCAATAAGCCTTCCTATCCACAGAACAATGGTTATCTAATAATCTACTCATCCTTAACCCCAAAACGACCAAACTCCTACTATTTCTTCCCCAATCTCTTAGTTATCATAAAACATCCTTTACTTTTACCTCCTCAAACACCATTATTAAACCAGAAACTCAAACTAAATTCCTTGGCATCATCATTGACGATGAACTGAAATTCAATCTGCACATTCTCCAATGCATAAAAAAGACACACCAGAAACTTAGTCTATTGTATCGCAATAAAAATTTCTAACTGCAAATGTTAAACTCTCCCTCGCTCAAGCCCATCTTCTCTCCTCACTTCTATATGCTGCCCCAGTACTTACCAACATGCTAACCACAACCCTGAATAAATTCCAACAAACATACCACAACATAGCTAGATTTATCACAAACTGTCCATACACTACTCATCACTGCTTAGCACTAAACTCCCTCCACTGGCTAGAATTCCTTCAACTACTACTTCAATCACAACTTCAAATGTTACACTCCATTTTCTACAAATCTTCATCCTGTCCAGCTCTCTCTTCCCTCATCTCTATCTATACCCCTCCTCGGTCTCTCCATACCTCCAATCAGCAACTATTACACATTTACCAACCCAAAAAAACAATAGGCAAACTACTATATAAACACACCATCGCCCAAGCTTGGAACAAACTACCAAGAGAAATTTGTTCCATCATTCACCCATCCCACTTTAAGGAAAAACTCAAACTCCATCTAGTAAACTCTAAACTCTGCCCTTGTCAAGTCCTACCTAACCTCCCTTACCCCTCTGATATTGACTCTTTCTGTCTTTCCCCATACTGTTAGTACTCCTCCCCATTGAATGCTTTTCTACACTGTACATTTAATCACAGTAGACCTAAAACTAGCAGTTGTAAATATGTAAATATTACGTTACTTAATTTTCTTTTTTCTTTTTGCTATGTATATATTATTTTCTTTGTGTCTCTGTTTTTCTTGCATATGTCTTTAACATCTTTGTATAAATAATTTTGACTCAATTGCTTTTGATTTTACTAGAAACTGTTTGTATATTGGAGCTTTCCTCCTCGGCACTCCACTGAAAATGGGCCCCAAGCCCAGTAGGACCAACCCAGTTAACAAATTTCAATAAATAAATAAAATAAATAAATAAATTTAACCATATCTGTATATGGCAGTCTGTCTTTAACCTACTTGTATCTGGTGTTCAGTGTTTTTACCTGCAGGGCTAAAACCTGTTCATTATCTGGTATCTCTGCTCTTCATCCTGTAATAAAAATTTGGTGAGAGTTAAAAGTTTCACAGCAGCTAAGCATCACCATGAAAAACTTCATAGCCAATACACAGCACATCACCCTTCACTGTTATCCACAAAAGAAAATCTTCACTTCTAAATGTTGTTGTTTGTCTTTCGGCTTTTTCCCGGTAAGGGGTCGCCACAGCGGAACTCCGGTCCACTAATGATTGGCAGTAGATTTTTACGAAATGCCGAGGTGCCAGCTCGATGCCCAACCTTCAATGAAGGCACGCCCATGTACACACACATGTCTTATGAACGCTACCCAACTGCGGGAAGGACATGCAGACTCCACACAGAAGGCCCTCCCAAGCCCAGCCGAGAATCGAACAGGAGAACCTCTTACTATGAGGTAACAACGCTACCACCGTACCACCGCGGCCATTAAAATCTTCACTTCTAAATAATTAAGCAAAAAGTTTAAGTGCTTTTATCCAAATTTGCAGTAGACTTCATCAGAACTAAATGTGCAGAACAAGTAGACTGTTTAAATAACATCACATAAAATCACAAAACTTGAATACCACCAATAAAAAAAATTATCTTACATAATTCTGCTTGATTTAAAAAAAAAAAAATACAGATAGAAACACAATCATTGTTACTCAAAGAGGTATCCCCAATAAAAGTAACCAGTACAATCCCTTTTTAATAAATATTTATCTCCATATGTTCCCTTACATTCCTAACTTCTTTTTCCATCACGATAATAAGAATTTATTGAAATTCTGATATTGCAGCGCATGTTAGGCTAAACTATTATTGTAATTTTATCCTTAAAACAATAAAACTGTAATGCACAGAGTACCATCATTAAGATGAAGAAACAATTAAATAATATCTTGGTTTAGTGTTACTACTGAGCAACACCCGACCTTAACAACTGTTAAAAAATGATTAATCAGCCTCTAGATGTTGCTGACATAGAGTCTGCTCTAAAAGCAGACAGCACTGACTAGAAAAGAGCAGCAGGACAGCAAGAAATGGTTTCATTTCAAATTCAGTTTCGGCCTACTGTGTGCTAACATAGACTCAGTACTTTGGTTACAACTGCTTCCCTTTCACAGGGAATATGCAAGAGATCAATCCCTTCTCCACTGCTTTATCAACTTCAAAGATGGTACAACATATCCCTTTTTTATCTAATGTTTCACTAACTACTAGTATATGAATAAAAACACTATGCATGAGGTGAATTTCTTGGTATCTGTGCCTCAAACACATAATATCAGCATTATGATTGGTCACTTGATCGTAATCCTCTATTTTGATAAATTCTATAAGTTTATTTTTCATCTTACATATATAAAATGCTGGGCAAGCAAAACACGTGGTGATGTAAATCACACCAGAAGTATCATAATTGTGCTACCTTGACTATTAACGCAGGTATCACCTACCATAATATATTTAGCAGTGTAAATATACCTGCAGTACTTGCAAGTACCACACTTAAATATGCCCACTTCATTAATTTGGGCACCTAATTCTTATTTCTTACTCATTTCTATGAAGCTTTTAAAGTTTTTAATTTTAACTAATTTTCAAAAATAGATTTAGTTGTATAACCGATTTTGTCCTAAATACCTTCTTCATTTTAGAAAATATTCCAGTTTCTTCTTATAAAGTTCTAGAGTGGAATATTATCAGTAGCAAATGGCAAGCATATAATGTGCTGGTTTGTTAGCCCTTTAATTGTTACTGGATGTAAGATTTTTTTAATGGGAGGGAATGAATCACCCCTTTTCCTGCCCACTTCACTTACATCTTCCACTAAATAGTTGGGGTATCCCCTGTATAAAAATAACTTTTTCATAACATTAATTTCATTAAAAACAATTGGCCATCCTATATCAGTCATGAACGCCTGACAAATTAACCGTTTACAATACTTCCTTTCACCTTCCATGAAGAATGATTATTAGAATAAAAAAGAAGGGAAGAGATGCTAAAGGTTGACCTTCCATCCTTCTTTTTAAACATATAAATATCTAAATAAGTGATCACAGCAAGCTGAAGCATGCACTTGAAACTTAAAAATTCACTGCAGCTCTATCTTGAAATTGTCATTAAATATAATAGTCAGATGGCTATCCTGATGGTGGAACTGGAAAATTTAAAAAGATCTGTCCAAAAAGATGTGTTGTTTCCCTCATACAAATCTAATTTCCATGACATATTCAATAACGTTAATAATCATATAGACCTTAATGGAAAGCATAAGATTAAAAAACTGTCTTATGACTAGCATTGGAGTATCTGTTTTAGAATGGCTGTCCTGTCACTAAGGACACATTTAGAGTGAGCTACAAGGGACATGATTCAATGGTTCATGCAAAGAATGTTGACATTTAAAATAGAGGCTGAGTTTTAAACAGGGTACTCTTTATAGGGTTAACAAGAATAGATACCTTGGATGAGTTTAAAGAAGGTAACAACAGAGAAAATTGGCCTTTTTTAGAAGAAACTCCTCTGAGGAGATCACAGAGGATAGCTAGCCAAAACCAGATTTACAACATGAACAGTTACAGGGATTACCAACATCAGTGTTAGAACCGAAGTGGACTGATAGCATTTATTACACTGAAGTAGATGTTCAGGATGAACTGCTCTCATGAGACTTATGTATTTATAATTTTAGTGTTGTGATTGTTATAGAAGTTCATAAGTGTTTTTTTCTAAAGGGATTTACCTTTCGGCCAGCTAAGAGAGCCAATGTGGCTAAGGTGTTCTTAGAACTAAAAGCTTTTACATGGAAACTTAATTTGTCCTTAATGTTTAATAATCAATGTAATCTTTTTGAATTGAAAAGGGGAAGTGTATTTAATCAGCCTTTGGCATCCATTATCATGTTCTTTGAAAGACTAGTGTAATTAGATGTTCATAAATTATTAAAGACTCAACTACTTATTGAGAGATATTTTAACCTTGCTACACAAGAAACACATGCACTGCGGTGGTGGTGCTGTGGTAGCGTTGCCGCCTCACAGTTAGATGCCCGTTCGATTCTCAGTTTGAGTGTCTTCTGTGTGATGACATGCATGAACGGGCATTCCTTCATTGAAGGTTGTGCGTTAGGCCCGGCAAGCCAGAACTTAAAACTCTACTGCCAATCATTAGCGGACCGGAGTTCCGCTGTGGCTACCCCTAACCGGGAAATGCCAAAAGACACAAACAAACAAACACAATAAACACATGCCTTAACAATATTATCCTCTGATAACAACATTTAGGGTTATGAGACCCAACAAAGGGGGTTGAGTGATTTTAATGAAATCTACCTTGTATGCTATGAAGATATTTCAAATGTTACATGATGACCAATATTATGGTGTGGTTTCTAGAAATGACATTTATTTAGCTTATTTCAATATTGACATGTTTTTAAAAGAATTAGGGCAAAGTGGTGATATTTCTACAATGCTTTATGAGTTTATCAAAGTACAACATCATATTATTTCTTTTATTATTTAGTATATTGAAAATGCATAAAAGTGTGCAGGATCATCTCCTGAGACCAATTATTTCAGCCAGAGATAGTAAAACCCACCTTAGCTATTTTTGTTGATCATAACCTAAAAGGTGTTTTAGAACATATCTCTCATGTATTAAATGATCTCTGGCATTTATTAGACTGGCTTAGATCCATTACATGCAGAAATGAAGCTTTATTGGCTACAGCAGATATCAAAGATCTATATACAGTAATACCACACGAGTTAAGATTACAGTGTTTCAGGGTTATTATTTTAGATGCAGGATGTTTGGCACATGGAGACATTGAGCAGATGTGTGAATTTATGGAACTAGTTCTCATAAATAATTTTTTTATCAAAAATATGGTGTGGCCATGGGAACATCTACAGCCCCACAGTTTGCTAAATAACATTTATGTTACTGGGAAAAGATTGTTGGGTACAATTGTGAGTCACTTATGCATGTTTATTTTTATGTAAGCTTTTTGGATGATGTATTCTTGATATGGGAGAGTGATATTCATAGGTTCATAGGTTCATACTAGGCTATCTGCCCAAGGGCATTTATAAGCCTAGCCCATAGTTATGTGGCTTTCGCCACCCCTTTAGTTTGAATAAAAACTATGCCTATCATTTTGCTGTGCCTCTGTCAAGCAGTGACACTGAAGTAATCCCTGGGGTATATCTGCAATCTCCCATCCATTGGTCAAGATTCCTCTTGAACAAGGCCAGAGAGGTGCTCTGCCTCACATGTACCGGGATTTTGTTCCACAGCATAGGGAGTCTCTGGGTGATGAATCTGTCCCTCCAGCACGTTCTATTTATAACCGTGTCAAGGTTTAAGTCTCCCACCCTTGTGGTTCTGAGGGATCTAGATTTTTGAGGTGAAGCATATTCATCAAATCTGGGTTTGACATGGCCTTATATGTCAGGCACAGGTCACCTCTGAGCAAGCGGTATGAGACTGAATAGAGCTGGAGTTCTTTCAGTCGGGCAGCATAAGACATATTTTTGAGACCCTTTATCCTTTTGGTGAGGAACTTTTGGGGCCTTTCAAGCTGCAGCAGGTGTCTGGTCAGATACATTCGAGCGGGCATTGTACTCAATCATAGGTCTAATGAGTGATGAGTACAGGGGGACGATGACCTCCTTGATCTAGATGTGAATCTCTTCATGATCAGGTGGGCGATATAGAAGGTTTTCCTAACTACTTTAGCAACATGAGTGTCAAACGAAGGCTACTGTCAACCTGGGTCCCCAGATCCCTGATGACTTTTTCTGTGCTCAGTGGATTGCCACCTATATGGTAGCTAGGGGTAACCTTGTTTTTCCCGAAGGGTATGACTATGCATTTTTGGCGTTTAACTTCAGGCCATGGCTCTGGCACCAGTTATCCGTTTCTGTGAGGCCCTTCTGGAGGATATCTGTGTCAGATGTGTTTTCAACTATGGCCCAGTTTGCAGTCATCTGCAAACTTTGTCAGCCATAACCCTCCTGTGTTTGCTTGTACTTCAGAAAAGTAGATGCCGAACAAGAGTGGACCCAGGACTGAGCCCTGTGGGACACCACTTGTGACAGGCTTTGAGTCTGACATGGCTCCAGCAACTCTGACCCTGTGGGTTCTGTCACTTAGCCAGTTTGCAACCCATCTTGTGATGTATGGGTTTACATTCAAGCTGATGAGTTTTTCGATGATACCTGAGTGGGGTATTGTGTCGAAGGCCTTTGCCAGGTCGAGGTAGGCTGTATGGACTGCCTTTCCCTCATCAATGGCCTTGGTGACTGTCTCAAAAAAGTCAACCAAGTTTAAGAGGCAGGATCTGCCTTTGACAAAGCCAAACTGGGTTGGATCCAAAGTCTGCAAGCTCCCTATGTCTTTTTTTATGAGTTCCATTATGATCCTCTCCATGGCTTTGCAGATAAGGCTTGTCAAGCTAATGGGGCGGTAATTTCCAGGGTCTGTGGAGGCACCGCCCTTATGAAGTGGGACCACAGTCGCCGTGCGCCACTCCTTGGGTACGTATCCTGAGGTGAGGCTAAGATTAAACAGCTGTCCTAACTGTGGGTTTAATTCCTCATTGAGTTCGTGAAGCACACAGCCGGGGACACCATCCGGTCCCATGGATGCTGTGTTTTTTGCCTTAGTGAGGGCAGTTCTCACCTGGGCGTTGGAGATGTTTGGGGGGCTACAATCCTCTGGAATAGATATCTCTCCTTTTGGGGGGGAGGGGGTGAGAAGTTTGCACTGAACCTGTCAGTCAGTATATTGGCAATGTGTGTAGGTTCAGTAATTTTCACATCATTTTGAACTAATTCTGAGCATATCTGGGAGTTTCCTCCTAGGTTTCTAACATAGCTAAAGAAGGCCTTATTATTGTCTTTAGAGTCCTTGGCGATTTTTCTCTCAAAATTTGCCTTGGATGATTTTATGAGAGCTCTTAGTTTTTTACTTATAATGATCAAAGGTGTCTTACCTTTCAAGGATTTTGCTCTATCTTGTAGTAGCTTCCTCCTTTTGTTGTAGAGCTTGTTTATGGCTGGGGTCCACCAGACTGGACGCTTGCCTTTGGTACAGAGAGTCTTAGTTTTGTTTGGGATTGCCTGATCCATGCAGTCCTGTAGGTGCTGGTCAAAGGCATTTGTAAGTGATTCAGTGGTTTGAGTAATGTTTACCACTGGCTCAGGGGCCTTAAAGGAGACCACACTAGTTTTTAGAAGTGTGAAATCGGCTTTTGAGAAGTTTTTCACTGTGGTCTTTTTGTTTCAGGTGGGCGGGATGAGGACCTCCAGCGAGATTAGTTTATGATCTGATCTCACCAGTGAGGGGTATACTTCCGGTGTTGAACATTTTGATCCCATGTTCGTGATGATGAGATCAAGTATGTTTTCTCCTCTTGTGGGGGTGGTGACTAGTTGTTCCATGGCATTTGAGTTTATGAACTCCAGGAATCTTTGGTTTAGAGTGTTCGGGCTTGAGTAGTGTTCCCAGTCTATATTAGGGTAGTTGAAGTCACCTAGTATGATGGTGTTTGGAGATACATTTATCCCTTCCAATGTTTTCAGGAAGGCCATGTGAGGTTCCTGAGTTTGAGAGGGTGGCCTGTAACATGCTACAAATTGCAGAGCAGTCTTGCCTATGGTTAATTGCACCTGGATGGTCTCCGATGCATCGTGCGTTGCCACCAACCTTGAGGTGTGGGTGTCCTTTATGAATATGGACACCCCTCCTTTCTTGGTGTTGTCCGGATTTTGGGGCGGGCATCATATGAGGTGAAACCTGTTAGTGCTGGGGTGCTCTCAGGAGCCTTGAACCAGGTTTCTGTCGCAGCACAGACATCGATGTTCTCCATATTGAGAAGGGCCTCAGTCGTGCATCTTGAGATTGAGACTTCTGGCATTGAGCAGCATTACCCTTAGTTTTTTCCTTTTGGTGTTCTAGGGTGGTAGGTTTAGAATTTGAGCCTTGCCTAAAAAGGCAATATGGGGTGGCAAGAGCCTTTGCCAATATCCGAAGCCCAGGGTGACAGGTGCAAGCCATCCCTTTGGCAGCGTGGCTTGTCCAGCATGTCATCCCAGGCAGACAGACATTGGATCCCCTTTGAATGACACCAGAATTTAAGCCAATTATTAAAGCTGATCATCTTATCACTGTATTGTGGCATCATTCTAGGTGAAGGTAGGATACTGCTCAAGGTCAGGGTCATACCTGCCTGGGCTACATAATCAGAGAGCTCCTCGATGTCCCTTTTCATGTAGTCCAAGGTAGGTCTCAGGTCGTTGACACCAGCGTGGACAATGACTGAGTCGTACTTGTACCTGCTGTTGAGAGACCTGAGTGCTTGCGTTATGTGGCGGATTCTAGCCCGACAGGCAGCTTACTGTGACCTTCTCTTTACTCAGTCTGGTGAGGGACGTCAGTGTGTCTGACTATGGAATCACCAATGACAAGTGTGTCTGGCATTTTGTTTGGCCTTAAGGGCTGTGACTGTTTGACACTCTGACTGTGTGGTCTATGTGTTGTATGTGTTGGGTCGTGAGGTGGTAGTTGTTTGGTTGTCTGCTTTGGTGGCCTCTGCTGTTTTGGTAAATTTTTGATCAGAGCCTCCGAGTATGTCTTTGAGTGAGTATGTGTATGATTTGAAGTTGTGATGGTACCATGTGTGACTGGGTATGTATTGTGTGTGGTTACCTTCTCCTCCTGTCTGGTCTTGCCAGTCCTATGTTGAGAGAGCTCAGCCTCCAGTTTGGCCGTATAGTTGCATCTCTTGCATGTATTTGTGTTTTGTGGGAGAAGGAGAGGATTGTCTGTGTACATGAGGCAATTGTAACATTGCCTCAATATTCCCAGGTTCACCAGTTGAGCTGGAGAGGACACTAGCAACTGATCCCTCAACATACTAGAAGTAGTAGATAAAGAGACTTTCAAAGGACTCCGGGGGAAGTGAGTTTTAGGCTGGTGGGGTACTATCTATAATAAGAGTGCTTTATCAAGGTGCAAGTACTGTAAGAGTAAGTGCTAGGCTTTACAGATAGAGAATAGTCTACTTGGGAATCAAGTAGAGATGAACTTTTCAGTTATAGGATATGCTGGTTAGATCAGCAGTACAGCTCGAGGAAGGTAGTTCTAAGGGAAAATTTGAAGTGTGGAATTTAGATGGCCCGAATAGTTTAACCTTGTTTAACCGCTGCTCTTGTGTGCAACAGTGGCAACTCTGCGCTAAATCAAGCTTAGCGTTTAGCGTGTTTTATAACAGGGGCTGAAGGAAGCTAGGAATTGGCCCAAACGACCAATGGACTACTAGTTTCTGGCTGAAACTTCACCAAATCGGACAAAAGGCGCTCAGTGCTTCCACTCCCACTGGTAAGCAAAGAAACTTCCCTCCTTCCTAATAAGGCAATGGATCAGTAACAGGAACTAAAACAAAGCCCAGGGATCAGCAACTCTGAAACTGGACTACTCTAGTTCAGTAAGGCGGGAAAACAAGAGATTTTTGTTTTATTACAGAGACAAGGAAAAAACAGACAGTAAATGCTATAAATGCTGTAAATCGGCTAGCGCACTTTAGTGTGTAGCCTACAGAAACAATTTGCAACAATTAGTAACTTAAAGTGCAATAAACAGTGTAAAATGCAGAAATCACTTAAAGTAGCAGTAAAACAGGCGAAATGCAGTCGCTAGCTTAATAACAGTGGGAAAGCCACAAAAAATACTTATATCTGGTAGAAAGTCACTCTATTAGCTCTCTGCTGCTTGGATCACTCTGCAGGCCACCACGAGGATCTGTGCTGAGTTGGTACAAGCTGGAAAACGCGTGTTTAGCGTGTTTTATAGCAGGGGGCTGAAAGGAGCTAGGAATTGGCCCAAAACGACCAATGGACTACTAGTTTCTGGCTGAAACTTCACCAAATCGGACAGAAAGGCTGCTCAGTGCTTCCCACTCCCACTGGTAAGCAAAGAAACTTCCCTCCTTCCTAATAAGGCAATGGATCAGTAACAGGAACTAAAAACAAAGCCCAGGGATCAGCAACTCTGAAACTGGACTACTCTAGTTCAGTAAGGTGGGAAAACAAGAGATTTTTTTTTTTTTTGTTTTTTTACAGAGACAAGGAAAAAAACAGACAGTAAATGCTATAAATGCTGTAAATCGGCTAGCGCACTTTAGTGTGTAGCCTACAGAAACAATTTGCAACAATTAGTAACTTAAAGTGCAATAAACAGTGTAAAATGCAGAAATCACTTAAAGTAGCAGTAAAACAGGCGAAATGCAGTCGCTAGCTTAATAACAGTGGGAAAGCCACAAAAAATACTATATCTGGTAGAAAGTCACTCTTTTAGCTCTCTGCTGCTTGGATCACTCTGCAGGCCACCACGAGGATTTGTGCTGAATTGGTACAAGCTGGAAAACGTGCGTTTAGCGTGTTTTATAGCAGGGGTCTGAAAGGAGCTAGGAATTGGCCCAAAACGACCAATGGACTACTAGTTTCTGGCTGAAACTTCACCAAATCGGACAAAAAGGCTGCTCAGTGCTTCCCACTCCCACTGGTAAGCAAAGAAACTTCCCTCCTTCCTAATAAGGCAATGGATCAGTAACAGGAACTAAAAACAAAGCCCAGGGATCAGCAACTCTGAAACTGGGCTACTCTAGTTCAGTAAGGCAGGAAAACAAGAGATTTTTTTTTTTTTTACAGAGACAAGGAAAAAAAGCAGACAGTAAATGCTATAAAAACAATTGACTATAATATATATATATATATATATATATATATATATATATATATATATATATTTTTTTTTTTTTTTTTTTTTGAGAGCTCTATTAAATTTTTAACTTTCAAGTATACATTTGAGCTTGATATGATCAGTTACTTTGATATTTATATTATTAAGAACAAGAATGATTGAAGTTTTGACTCTAATATATATCTATGAGGTGTATCTATATACTTATGTATATAAATGCATATAGATATAGACACACACACACACACACACACACACACACACATAACTATGTATATATATATATATATATACATATATATATATATATATATTTTTATATATATATATATATATCACAGCAAATACTTTCTCACAACACTTCTCAAACACATCTTCAGTCTTATTTTTTTAAACATATGCCCTGGGATTCATGAAGCTTGCACCAGGTGCAGGCGTAGCGTCGGCGTTCCAACACCAAATATGGCCGGCGAGCGATCCAGGTACGAGCTATTCCCATGTGCACTATCTGCGTATGCTACGCCCGCACATCTCCTGGGCCCTGTATGCCAATTAACCCATGTGCAGAAGTGTAGCATGCAAATTAAGGTATGTAGTGATCCAGGAAGTGGTGCAGGCATAGTGTAAGCATGCAGAAATGTAAACTGTAAAAAACGGTTTACATTTTTGCAAACATAGAATCAGAGCCATAACAGCCGAACAAACACATGTATTATATTATTCATATATGCCAATGGCTAAATATATAGCCATTGGCATAAAAAAAATGTACAAAATATAAAATTAACATTTAATATCAATATTCACACTATTGCGAAGTGGAAGCATAGGGCAGTGGCACGCAAATGGGATCGCAAGGAAAATAGAAAAATATAGAATAAAACTGCAATGTAACAAATATCATGATTTTGCCATAATAGTGAATGGTAGGCATGCTACACCACACCATGGCACAAGGGCCGCTAAGGGGCTGTGACAGTGTTATGCGTGGTAGCTAGGAATTAGTAGGCAATGTTATGTAAATGAGAGGAGTAAAAGTGAATCACAGATTCCCCGCTGGTGTAAGGATGCACCTCACAGCATAGCATTATAACACCAAGGTGTGCCCTTGAGATAAAGATGACATCAAGAGAGGGGTGTGTCACCTTTGCTGTAAGCACATTGGAGCATTGCTAATCCGGTTTGCCTGTAGCTAAGCAAAGCTGCAGGATAGGGGTGTGTTGAACTGACTATAGCTTTGCTTAGCTGAGAGTACACAAGGTAACCGAGTATGCATGTGAACGGAGATGAAAATGCGCTTAAACACGGTAATAGGGTTTGCACGGTGCGCAATGGAGCTGAAACAGGAAGGATATAGGAAAGAAATAAGGAAATGCTGCAGCAGGGAAATTGGAGTACAAATGACTAATTAACACCTAGGAACCTACAGTGGGCCATTGACAACAGCTAGCAAGGCTGCAAGCAGCTACCTGCAGAACAGTAAAGGGGAGGGGCTGTACTGCAAAGAAAACAGTAAAGTGTCACAGCAAAACAAAGCAGATTTGTGGTATATCAGCTACAAGGCACATTTTTGCAACACATGACTGGGTAGGGAAAGTTCAAAACAAGAAAGACGGCAGGTGGATGCATGCCTGATAATGGGAAGGGATCCAGGTTTAAAAGTTAATTAAAGGGCAACAGATTAATCAAGGCAGGCAAGCATAACTCCACACTAAAGCCCCCACACTTGCAGTACTCACTGTAAAACCCATAAATAAGATACCCTGCAGCTGGAATTGCTGATTCACACCCAATGACATCAGCAGCATCCATAGCAAAATAGTATAAAGTGTGAAAGCACCTCCCGCACACTTGTGTATTCCCATACACTCTGCACCATTGGTGTATACAGACGGGGAACTTTTAGTATGTACATGTTAGGGGCTGCCATATCTTTGATCCACCAGCATGTGTTGGAGACTGAAGGTGATGTGGAGGATGATGCACACAGCCACCTCAGGCACCAGAGGAGGAGAAGAGTAATCGTACCCAGGGTAACCTACCAGGAGCTACATGACCTGGAGATAATAGAGCATTACAGGGTGGACAGGGACACCCTACAGCAACTTGTGGAGCTGTGCTGGCCACGCCTCAGAGCCAGAACAAACAGAAGGGAACCCATCCCAGTGGATACGAAGGTATGTGTAAACCTGAGAATGCTAGCTACATGTATCTTTCAAAGGCCAACTGGGGATATCTTGGGGATCTCACAGGCATCAGCATCCAGGGTACTTCACCAGTTCCTGGATGCCATGTTACCACATGCCAATGAGCACCTATACTTCCCCTGAATGCAGGAGGAGTTGGCCAGCAATATGCATCTCTTCCACCATGTGGCAGTATACCCAAAGGTATTGGGTGCAATAGACTGCACGCACATACACATCAAGTCACCACCCGGTGAGCAGGGTAGGCGCTACATAAACCACAAGAGATACCCTCCATCAACTGCCAGGCTGTGTGCAATGCCCAGGGCATTATCATGGATGTGTGTGCTGGCAGCCCTGGAAGCTATCACTACTCCCACATCTGGCATGTCTCACAGCTGTATCAGGTATTTGCCAGGGGGGACATCTCATATGGCCACCTGGTGAGGGATGCTGGCTATGCACTGGAACCATGGATGATGACTTCCATCAGAAATGCACACACACCCATGCAAGAATGCCATAATGAGGCACACGCACAAACCAGAATCATCATAGAGCGTATGTTTGGGATGCTTAAATCACGGTTCTGTTGCTTGGACATATCTGGTTGAGCCTTGCAGTACTCTCCAGGCACTTGTGCCCACATCTTCATAGTATGTGCCATGCTACACAATATGATCCTGCGGAAACAGCTGCAGCAGGGACAGAATGGTGACGGCCCTCACAGCCCACCACTATTGCCAAGGGCCCCACAGGCACAGAGGTACTCAGACCATGAACACACTGAGCCAGACCCAGTAGGCAGATGGAGGCATGCTCACTTGCTTTTCTTGGTCTACTTTCGTGGCTTTTGATTTTATTGGCATGCTCAGTATGCCCATGCCTTGTCAAGAAGGGAACGTATAGCACACACACTGACAGTGTAGGCACCTATGGACTGACACCTTTCTCCACCTGCACACACAGTAAAAATGGATGGCACACACACACAAGACTACCTGTAAATTGTCATGTGTAGGCAGTCTACTGTGTGCATCCAACATAGGCAGCCCTCAACTATTGCACACACAACTGCTATTGGCACAAGGTAAGTCAACACCTGAACAGTAAATTAAGCTATCACATGTGCTGATACTGTATGTATCGGGTCATAGGTTCATAGGTAGGTACTTGTCTAACTGCCTGAGGGCATTCATAAGCCTAGCCAAAATGTGTCAGCTTTTGACACCCCATTGATTCATTAACTGTCCGTCTGTGGAACAGAGCCAATGGCGGGATCCCTGGGGTGTATCTACTGTTCACCATCCACTCTTCAAGGTTTCTCTTGAAGAGTGTTAGTGAGGGGCTCTGTATAATGTTATAAGGGATGTTGTTCCAAAGTATGGGGAGTTTCTGTGACAGGAATCTGTCCCTCCAGCATCTTCCAGTTATTGTTGTGGCAAGGATCAGCTCACTACAGCATGTGGCTCACTGTGACATGGATTCCCATAGGTGGAGCATATCCATTAAGTCTGAGTTTGACATGGCTTTGTTGGCCAGTGGAGATCATCTCTGAGTAAATGAGATGCCACTGAGTAAAGTAGGAGTTTATTCAGTCTGGCTGCATAGGACATATGTTTGAGACCAGTAATCCTCTTTTTGAGGTACATTCGTGGACCTTCCAGCTGTTGGATGTGTCTTCTGAGGTACATCCCAAATGGATTATTATACTCTATGATGGGACTGATGAGTGATGAGTAAAGGGGCACTATAACCTCAGTATGTCTAGATGTAAATCCTTTAGTAATCAGATGGCCTACATAGAAGGAGAGATCACTGTCTACCTTATTCCCCAGATACCCTATTTCCTCATCTGTATTAAAGTGGCTGGTACTTATGTGTTAATATGTGGGTGCTTAATATTCCACAATGGAATGACCATGCAGTTTGTGGCACTTAGCTGGAGGCCATGACTTTGACACCCTGTGTTGGTCTCTTTGAAGGATGTCTGTGTCAGCTGGACTGTCAAGTATGGCTCCCAGTTTGCAGTCATTGCCAAACATGGTCTGCCGTAGTCCACCTGTGTTTGCCTGTACCTCTGAGAAGTAAATGTCAAACAGTAGGGGTCCCAGGACTGAGTCCTATGGGACACCAGTCGTGACTGGTTAAGAGTTGGACCTGGAGACCCCTAGTCGTACCAAGTGGGTTCTGTGTGTAAGCCCATTGGCAACCCATCCTGTGATGTATGGGTGTATGTACAGCCTGGTGAGTTTATCAATAATACCTGAGTGGGGAATGGTGTCAAAAGCCTTGGTGAGGTCCAGGTAGTATGTGTGAACCACCTCTCCCCTTATCTAACATCTTGGTGACTGTCTGTAAGATGTCAAACAGGTTCAGTAGGCATGAACTGCCCTCAACCAAGCTGACCTGGATTGGGTCAAGTCTTTGGAGGTTACCATTGTCTTTGTTAATGAGTGCCATGAGGATGAGCTCCATAGCTTTGCAGGCCAGGCTTATGAGGTGGTAGTTACCATTGTCAGTTGTGTTTCCACCTTGGTGGAGTGGAATAACTGTTGCCACGCACCATTGTATGGGCATGTAGCCTGTGGAGAGGCTGAGGTTGAAAACTTAATTAGGTGGGGGTCAGTTTGTCTTGTAGTGTTTGCAAGATGCAGTCTGGGACACCATCTGCCTCCATTGACGCTGTGTATTGCTGTTAGAGAGGGCCATTTCCACCTGTGTGTCTCTGATGTCTGGGATACTGTTCTTTTCAGGTATTGTTGTGGGCTCTTTAGGGGGTGAAGTCTGCACTGACTGTATCTTCAAGGATGTTAGCGATATCAGTAGGGTCAGTATATTTTGTGCTATATTGCACCGGCACAGTGCAAATCCGTGTGTTACCCCTTAGATCCTTAACATAGTCAAAGAAGGCTTTGTGGTTATCTTTCGAATCCTTGCCTATTTTCCTGTTGATGTTAGCCTTGGATGAATTCATGAGGGACCCACGTTTCTTACTAATACTGGTCACATATGTCTGCCCTTCTTGGGATTTGCTATTTTTCTGTACTACTCTCCTACTTCTGTTGTATAGTCTGTTTATTGCAGTGGTCCACAAGACTGGTGTCCTTGTCTAGGAGGAGTGAGTCTTGGTTAACCAGTGATGGCATGATCCATACATCCATGTAAGTGCTTACAGAGTGCATTTGTAAATCTGTCTGTATCTTGAGCAGTGTTTTCCCTTAGAATGGGGGCTGTGAAAACCCCCCACCCCTGTCTCTGGTAGTGTGAATTTAGCTGTAGGAAAGGTATACACTGTGGTTTCCGTGGGTGGGGGAGATGGCTGGGTGTGGAAACAGTGAATAATTCATGGTCAGATCTAACCAGTGACTGGTTTACCTCTGCTGTGGTGCACCTGTCACCCATGTTGGTGATTACCACTTTTAGTATGCTTCCACCCCTCATTAGGCAGTTTACCATCTAATACAGGGCATATGAGGTGATAAATTCCAGGAAGCGCTGGGCCTGGAAGTGAGTACTTGAGTAAGTTTCCCAGTTAATGGTAAGGTAGTTGACATCGACCAACACCAGAGTTGTGCTGTAGGACTGTCGTGTTTTCCACTGTCTCCAGGTAGGTGGAGTGGAAGTTTTGGGTCATGGAGGGTGATCTGTAGCAAGCCACTGTTTGCATTGCAGTTGTGGCTGATGTTAGCTGCACATGGATGATCTCAGAGGTATCATGCTAAACCACTAACCTGGAGGTGTAGGTATCCCTGATAAATATGGATACACCCCCCCCCATGCCTGCGTCAGTCCATGCTCTGTGGCCAAAACGTGTGGTATGGGTTGTAGTCTGGTAGTGCTGGTGTGGTCTCAGGAGACTTAAAACAGGTCTCAGTTACTGCACAGATGTTGACTTTGTCCATACTGAGGAGTGCTGTGAGTGCGTGCATGTTGTGATTACAACCCCTGGTGTTGAGTAGCATAACCCTTATTGATTCTGTTATTGTGCTGTTTAGGGAGGTGAGATTCTCCTTTGAGACTTTCCTAAAAAAGGCACCATGGGGACGCCAATAGCCTTGGCCAGTATTCCAAGGCCTAAGGCTGACACATAAGCCGGTATGGTAGTGTAGCATGCATGTTTCCCATCTGTGCTTGTTTCTCATCATTCCTGTAGGTAAACTACTGGTAAGCAATAGAAAGCCTTAAACTTATACAAGTCTTCTAGCTTCCAAGATGGGCTTTTGGAGTGATTAAGTATCAGTGTCCTGTATGTTCTTGCAGTACTTACCTGTTTTCTGACTACATGGTGATATTTCACTGTATATTGTGATCTGAAAGCTCTGTTTATTCACATATTATGGCTGTGATGGCCTGCACTTTAGAGGTTCACAGATAGGTAATAGGCTATCTGCCCAAGGGCAATTAGAAGCATAGGTATAGTGTGTTGGCTTTCTCCGCACCATTGATGAAGCAATTGAGCCTCTGTCAAGCATATCCAATGAAGTGATTCCAGGCAGAGTTGCCGGAAGCTGTTGAATACTGGGGTGGTGGAGGGTGATAGGGGCACGTAGTGATCTAAAGAGGGCATGTTAACATGAAAAATCAACACCATTCAATTAGCCCAACAGGTCTTGAAGCTATAAAACTGGATGGGCTCCCCCACCCCCTGGCTGTATGGTTCTGGGACACATGATCCCAGGGGTGTATATTCTGTTACCCATTCACACATCAAGGTTTCCCTTGAAGTGTGTCAGTGAGGGGCTATGACTAATGTAGTTAGGAATGTAATTTATTGTCTCTCATTTCATTTGTTATATGTTTTTATTTCAAGAATAAGTGAAGCTCAGTGGGTTTGGGCACCTCCGCCTTTTGTTTAGCCTACCTTACACATAGAAATCATCTAAATAGGAAAGCACCATTAATGTCAATAGCGTAATGGTTACAGCATTTGCATAGTATCTGTGCATTCAAGGTTCCAATCCCAATAATGTCAGGGATGTTTATCATGTTAAAAAGTATACCTTAACCACAGCTTGCAAATATAGGTAGTATTTGTCAGTATAATAAACATTTGAAACACCCATATAAATCCATGTGTGCTGGAGAGTAAAGTCAACAGAGAATGTAATGTTATGTAAGCACATAGTGAGATGTTACTTCACTGAAATGTATATATCCTGAATAGTTAGCAGATGTGGCCTGTTTGTGCACACAAGTTATATGTTTTAAAGTTTGTTTAACTGTTTAACTACTGCTTTAATGTCACACAAACTCTTTTAAACATACATGCTTACAACTGTTAAATGAGCCTTATTCTGGAGTAAAAAAAATTTTTAAAGCATCGCAAGTGTTGAACCCTGGACCATGCACACTATATTCATGGGACTTGCCACTTAGCCATCTGAGCTGTATACATGTTTTATGGTCTTTAGACTACACCTTACACTACAGGCATTCCACAGTACTGACCAGAAATGGGACAGTTACTTTGTGCACATATGTACAGTACATTGTAATGTACTGTAGTTTGTGAATCAACATATACAAGTCTACATATGTATAACTGTTACAAATTAATACTAAATATATATATATATATATATATATATATATATATATATATATATATCAGTGATGTTTGCACACACACATATATATATATATATATATATATATATATATATATACAGTTACATCTATAGCCATATATATAAACATCTATGAACACACTTTGTGACACAGAAACAGTCCAAAGTAATTTAAGTGTACACAAAACACATGCAGCTCTGCTATTATAACTATTAATATTAACCTAATTCGCCATAGAAGGGATGGTTGTTGTGTATGTGGAAATTGTGGTGGGGGAGAAATGATGGGTAATGAAATCATTTAACAAGGAGAGCCTGGGTTGGATGTTTAATAAGTGAACTGGAGTGGTATACATGGAGTATGGGGACAATATAAAAAGGACACAAAGCAAGAACCATTCTCATCCATAATACACCGTCATGTCACATTGCAACACCTAATTCCACAAACATATGAACATTAACATGTATCATGCATATGTACTCCAACTGACTGTCACATTTGTTTTCAGTAGTGAGGAATGCCTGTAGTAAAATGTATATTCTAAACACCATAACATTTGTACATATCTCAGATGCCTTAGTGTTAAAGTCAGTGACTGTGGTGTTCATGGTCCTGGGTTCAAGGGCTATTAATTTATTTTGAGGGCCAGAATAAGGGCTGTTGGATGCAGGTGGATTAAAGCACTTTTAAGCAGTTGTAAGTGGGTTTACGTGGGTTTGGGCAATGGTAGGCACCACTTAAACACGGTTAAATGGATAAGAGCTTCACAGGTTTAACTTTTGCTTAATGTCGCTCAGTCCACGGGCAAACCTGCTTACAACCACTTAAATGTGCATTATTCACACTTTCCCTACCACTGCCTACTCTGAGAGGTAAAATAATAACCCTTTCCAGGATTAGAACCCACAACCATGTACACCATCCTCAGAATAACCTACCACTAAGCTACCTGAGATGTGCCTATGCCAACTGTGTATTCAGACAGGTTAAAACATAAAAGGGAGGATTGTGTGGAAATAGGACAAACCACCATGTACCCAATGAAAGGTGTATGATATATATATATCTATATATATATATAGAGAGAGAGAGAGATACATGTCAATATACAGATATATACATATATATGCAGATATATAGATAGGTAAAAACATCTACACATCTATGGAGGTACAGATAAACGTATGCAATAATATATATTATATATCTATATCTATATACATATACATATATATATATATATATATATATATATATATATATATATATATATATACACATACACACATACATACATACATGTGTGTATACAGCATCTGAAGTGTTCATATCTGAGCATAACATGGACCATAGCAATCACACATTCTGCCCTCCAAACAATATGAACATAACATATGAAGAGTATATGCCAATACACTATTACAAATATGTGCTACGGACACAGTCACCAACACAACTACAATGACTGCAAATATCCATGGGAGAAATGCACAGAAAGCTTTCATTTAGCCAAACTTTATTACATTCCAATGTATTAGGTTCCCCCCTAAGGGAT
>NC_056725.1:1640063431-1640127836 GCF_019279795.1 Protopterus annectens | reverse complement strand
TGGATTAAATGTTTTTGCGACAGTAAGCAGCAGGGACACACAAGTACAAGATATGTACAACTCGCAGTACACTTGAAATGCCTTTCTTTGGCAATCCTGCTGATGTCACCCACCTAGAAATACACGTCTGGAACTGCTGTAATCCAGTAATCTCTGTAGCATGTCCTGTAACTGCATAATGTTGCAGTATGATAAACTAGTTTGGTAGTTGTTCTCATCCCAGACATGCTAAATGTATGTGTGTGTCTGTCTGCCTGCCTGAGAAAGGAACAGTGCTTTTTAGAATACACACACTACTTACGATTCACATACTCACCTTTGGCAATCCTGCTGATGTCACCCACCTAGAAATACAACTCTGGGACTATCATAACTCAGTAATCTCTGTAGCACGTCCTGTAACTGCATAATGCTGCAGTGTAATAAACTAGTTTGGTAGGTGTTCTAATCCCAGACATGCCAACTGTGTGTGTGTGTCTGCCTGAAAAAGGAGCAATGCTTTTTAGAGTACGCACACTCCTTATGATTCACATACTCACCTTTGGCAATCCTGCTTATGTCACCCACCTAGGAATATACCTCTGTGACTACTGTAACCCAGTAATCGCTGTAGCACATGCTGTAACTGCGTAATGCTGTAGTGTGATAAGCTAGTTTGGTAGGTGTTCTAATCCCAGACTTGCTAACTGCCATAAATCATCTACGCTTTGTAAAGATGTCATGCAGTATATATGCATGTGTTGTGCTCCCTCTGTAAATGTATGACATCTGCTGTGTTGGGTTGATGGTCATATCTATGCATGCTGTTATAAGTAATCCTGAATGCTGCTGACTATTACTAAGCCATATCTGTGTTAAAACTGCAACACCATAGACTGTATGGGATTGGAGGTCCCAGCGAAACCACTTCAGTTGGCCATGGCACTGGGCACCAGCACGTCTGGGGCCCAGCCTTGGACCTCCACCTCTGTTGACTCTGCTCCACCTTCTGGTGGAACCGCCACTGAGGATGGGGCTTGTCCCCCCTGGGAGCAGGTCCAAACAGGAACTTGTCAGCCATCATACAGTTCAGGATGTGGTGCGTAGGGGGCTCGATAAGGGGTTTTGAGGCCAGATACACCAGCTCGAGGGTAGAGTGTCACATTTAGAGGGTGAGCCTGCCCCTCCTAGACAGCCACCAGCACAGCCACCTTTGCAGCTGTGAAGGTGCAGATAGCCACCAGCACAGCCATCTCTGCGGCTGTGAAGGTGCAGTGGTGGCTGGCCGTGGGTGGGGACCTCCGTCCCACTGTTTCCATTTGGGGGCTAATGGGCTTGTGACTGCCGAACACCCCTCCCCATCCAAGGTGTATCCCCCCCACATGTGACATATACCACCCCTGTATGCTGTCTTGTCTGTCATCCTACCCAACCTATCCTTCACAAGCATACCTACTCTCCTTCCCCAACATCCCACTCTCACCTTATGAAAATGGAAACAAAAGGCCAATCTGTTCCCAGGACAACATTTGCCCCATACATAGCTGTCCATTTTACACACATGTCCACTGGACACATGCAACCCTTTTAATTTGCATCACAACATACTACTGTTGTCCTCACCCCTCTCTCAGGCACACAATCCTGGTATGCACATGATTCTTAAAGGTTCCAGGTACATGTGATGCAGACGGCCCCATTGTACACACGACACTACCGGTCCCTCTATGGTTATCCCATTTAACTTTATAATGATGATGATGATGATGTCGCACACAGCACCTTGCAAGAGTAATGTTCTCACATCATGATTGGACAGTGTTTTGTTAATGTAAATAAAATGCACAAGGTAATGTATTTGGCCAATGTACAAATGTTTGCATGTATTAATGACACATGTCTGTCTGAGGGAGTCTTGATATTACATAGGACAACACCACTACATAATACAGGAGTTGCAGGTATTTCCCTTTTCATTCTTTTTTAATGCTTTGTTGTCTCATGGTATGTTCTTGATATATCTATGTATATAGCTATATATACGTATGTATCTATATCTGTTCATAAACACACACACATACATCTACATGATGGAATACATTTCCTGTACTGTTGAATGACTGTGCTGGATGATATGTTTGTGATAACAGCCGATGTCTGCATATCTGCCATGGCTTAGTGATAAATCACATTGGCTGTGGTGTGCAGGGTTCTGGTTTTGAGCTTTGCAGAGGCCGTTTCTTTTGTTGCTGGGCAAAACAAGAGCCGTTGGATACGGAGTGATTAAGACGCTTTTAAGCAGTTGTGAGCGGGTGTGCATGGGTTTGAGCAACAGTAAGCAATGGTTACTTTTGGTTACAGTTCCTTACACTCAGTTACCTCCTTGATTGCTTAACCTGTGTAGGTAGTGCTTACCCCTGCGCAAACAGGCTGAAACCTGCTCACTGCTGCTTAAAAGTGCTTACTCCCGCTTACTCCCATGCTAATTTCTTTAAAAGAAAAGAAAAAAGGGGTGATAGGAAAGTGGTGAAAAAGGGGCACAAAGAGGGAAAAACAGCAGGCAAGGTAGCTAGGGATGTGCAGGAAGGGTGTAGGGAAGGTCCATAGCTGTCCATTTCTTCTACAGCAACGGCTGTGCATATGCAATAAATTCAGCGGTACATTTGGACACTCATAACCCTGAGAGAGGGGTGAGGACAACAATAGTATGTTGTGATGCCAATTAGAAATGTTTACATGTGTCCAGTGGACACGTGTGCAGAATGGACAGTTATGTATGGGGCGTGCTTCTTTTGCAGGAACAGATTCCCTTTTTTTTCTTTTATTTTAGGTGAAAGTGGGAAGTTGGAGAAGGAGAGTAGGTATGATCTGGGAGGATAGGTTGGGTAGGATAACAGACAAGACAAACAAGATGCATACAAGGGCAGTATATGACACGTGGGGGGGAACACCTTGGACGGGGAGGGTGTTTTTTTTGGAAGTCGCAAGCCCATGACCACACAAATGGATACAGTGGGACTGAGGTCCCCACCCATGGGCAGTCACCACTGCAACTTCACAGCCCAGAAAGTGGCTGTGCTGTGGGCTGTGTAGGAGGAGCAGGCTCACCCTCTAGTTGCTCCACTTGGCCCTCAAGCTGACATAGGCAGTCTCGAATCTCCCTGTTGAGCTCCCTATGCATCACTGCCCAGACCGTACCACAGGTATCACGTTCCTGTCTGCTCCCGCTCCCAGTGGAGGGGGTGAGCCATATCCCCTGTGGTGGTTTCACCCAGAGGTTGTGCAGGACCAATGGATGAGGAGGTCCCAGGCTGGGCCCCAGATGTGCTGGTGCCTGGTGCCATGGCCAGCTGAGGAGGGGCAGGTGGGTCTGCTGAGACCGGCCTTCCCATACGAGCTATGTTGTAACATGTTTAAGGCAGATATGGGTTAGTAATAGTCAACAGCATTCATGATTTAGTTATAACAGCATGCATAGGTATTCCCATTACCCAGGGCACCAGATATAACATAGTTGCAGAGCAGGCAGAACACGTGCATATATGGGTAAATAGTGGCCATTACAACAACATGCAGGTTTCACTGATGGCAACAGGACACCAATATGGGAGTATTTTAACATGGCACATGCATAGAAACAGATTTGAATATTTATAAACCAATAGGACATATGTCCCAACAAAGGTTAGGAGTGTAGACATACCAAATGAGTTGTGTAAATTGGTTATTTTTGCACATATGGTAGGGGTGAGAGAGAGAGAGTTCAATTAACAACTAATAAATCCTTGTAGTTTTCACAACATTCGTAGTCACTGCAATGGTCTGTCCCTTACATGTATTATTACACTACCCAATGGCGTTATATTGTACAATTGTATGTTTGTAGATTAGTATGTATGGGACCTGTGTTTTACATACAGGTTTGACAAGATGCAGTTGTTAATGCAACATGTTTTGAGACTGCTGACTGCTGTCATACACTTTGGGTGAGATGCTGGGATGACAGGTATGTTTGCATGTACATTAGCTGACTATGTACAAGTCTGACTATCAGTTATATGTCATTTACAGCTGCCTACATTTCTTGGATCATCACACTAATTTGTCAGAGGAACAGGGCAAAAGACAGGTGATGTGGGCCATTTATCGGGACATACTGGGCAGATTGGAACAGTTGAGGGGTATGAATATGCATAGCACTTTCTATTTGAGCATTCTAGCATAATCTGTACATTTGTTAAGTGTATATATGCATACGGCTTTCTCAATGAACATTCTAACAAACTGTGTGCAGTTGTGTGGAATGATTATGCATACAAATCACTGGCACTCCTGGGATCCAAAGCCCTGATGTGTGTGACAAAAGCATTACAGTTAAGATCACTGTACACCATGCTATCAGACAATTGTGAGGCTTTGCAATGTATTTCATCTAATATGACTGACCTATTTGCACTTCCGACATTGTTATACAGTACTTCATACACATTTTATCTGCATACCACAGTGTGGGTAACACTGCTTACTACAACAGTACTATTTAATAACTGCAACAGTACAACAACATATGACTGCAGAGTAAACAGAAGCAATGCAGGGGTTACACCTTTATTCGCAGCATATTACACAATTCTGTATACTGGTGCAACACTTTCTGAGGCTCTTACATTTATTTATTATGACAGTACATGCAGGCTATTTACTAACCTGCCTCACAATGCATCTTTTGCAGCTTAGCATCATAGGCTTGCTGGTTCGCAGCACACTCATCTGCAGCTGTCAGAGAAGTACAGTGAAATTTAGCCATACCTATCTATAGTATACACAAGCTAGTCAATTATTAACTACGTAGTGGAGTACTTACTCAGTTCTGGGGCATTCTGCATCTGCCTTGCTTCCTGAATCCACTGTTCCAGGACATCCCCCCTCCACTGCTTCAGGTCTGCATGATGGTGCCTGACATGCTCACCAGTCCAAGGGATACCTGTGGCACTAGTGAGGTCACGGGCAAGAGTGTCCCAGGCCTACATTTTGTACTGCGAGCTCTGGTGCTGGCCCTGCAGTAGTCTCCTGTCACGGTGCTTTACCAGGAGCTATACCATGAATTTGGACTCCTGGATGCCCCAGCGCTGCACTCTAAAGCGAGTGACTTCTCCCACTCCAGCCATTCTGCCTGCAGGGGGATGCTACAACCAGTTATGAGCCGTATTCCCACCTCTTCGGTTTAAGTAGGGCCGGATTCCCGCACTTTTCTGTAATTGGCCGGTTTCAAAAAGGCTAAGCTATGGGCACACCTGCTTACTTCAGGTTGGCACTGCTTAAAGAGGTGTACCTGTGGGCATATTGTATTGGCTTTCCTACACATTGCTTACAATTACTTAGTTTGGCTGTGCTGAGGTTAGCATTGCTTATTGGTTATCTAGCATTATATTTGCCTTTTGTCAATGACGTTTTACTCATTGCAGGTTATATATGTGTCTGGTATCCTTCATTCATGTGTACATACACTGTATGGGGTCCTGGGGACTTTATATATTTATTACAGTGACACCTAAACTCTATGTTTACTGCAGTACCCCAATTCACATATTTATGGTCTGTGGCAGGTTATAACACATTACACTGTACATAGATTCAGTTCACATATTTGATATGATTTCCCTGTTGTGAGGATTAGTTTGCTGATACCTTCTTTATATGTATGGCTATCATGGCGTAGTGGTTTACTACTATGACTGTGATGTACAGGGTCCAGATCTCTAGCTTTGCAGAGGCTGGTTATTTTGTTGCTGGTCAGAACACGAGCTGTTGGGTTCAGAGTGATTAAGGCACTTTACAGCAGTTGTGAGCAGGTATGTGTGGGTTTGCGAGGAGCTAAGCAATGCTAACCTCTGGATACAGTTTCTTACACTCAGTTAGCCTCTACATTGGTTCACCAGTGTGATAATCCCATACCTGGGCCCAAACAGGTTTAAACCTGCTTGCTCCTGCACTTGCAAATGCACTGCATTTGGTATTTGCATCTGACACTCACACCCCTGGGTGGGGGTGAGGACTACGATAATACCTTCTGATGCCTATTGCATTGGCTTATATGCCTACAGTGGGATGTTGTGACCATGTGTTCATAGGTGTTGTGTAGTGGGTTATGCAATGACACATATGGTCATACCGTACTTAGCCATTTAACCTGGACTGTGCTGTGGTGGGACCCATATTGGGAATGGATGCCCATTAGACGTAAGCATGCCGGTCGATTGTATGGAATCCGTGGCCTGGCCAGAGTTTGCTTCATACTATTGGTGTGTTCCTCTTACACTCTACACCTGTCTGGCAAATATCTGGGAAGTGACACCATTAAATAAAGAAAAGTAATTGGGTTTAGGACCCCACATCTTTCAGCCGAGTCATGCTAATGCATACCTATTATTCTATCAGCTTTCTAAGGTTGTAAGTGGAATATGTGCTTTCTGACCCTATCAGACTTCTCAAACAAGTGGGGACAAATTTCATCTGAATCAGGGACACAAGTCAAGAAACACTCAGGGACCATCAGGGACACTTTTAAAATATTAGTGCTATTAACTTGAAACACTGACAGAATCAGAGCATGTGAATTAATACACCTTTTTTGAAGTAAAAGGAGTTTATAACACTTAATTATTGTCATTATTCATTAAGTGTAATTCACCACCTTTCCTCCAAAAGTCACTAGTTTTAGGAGGGATTAAGAGGGACAGAGTTATAATTTGAGTCAAAATCAGGGACGTCCCTGATAATCACGGACAGTTGAGAGGTATGTTCCCTATTTGTTCCCCCAATGGTTTATGTCCTGTCCAGTGGATTTGCTCTTAGGGGTTGAGAGGTATGGGTGTAAGCTCTGCCCATTTCGGAATAGTACTTACATCCCCGGGGCGGTCCTAATACAACTGCACCAGCGAACACCTGCATGCCTTGGCCCATAATTGCATACCCATAGTTCCCCCACCTGCCCCTCCTCTACAGCACTCATCCTTACAGTGGGTGCAGGTGGAGTCTAACCACACCACTACACACTGCCCACTCTCCGCATGTCAGGACCCATGTCGTACATTGTGCGACCCATGGGGTATCAGGCTTGCACAACCTACTGGTCCATGTACGTCTACAGCCTGGTTTGATGACTCATGACAGGAACTGACTCCAATGATCAGTAATTTTTGGGGTGTCCCACAAGGTACATTGATGTCTTTGTTTCAAGATTAGACCTGGCAGGTCTCTGCCACTGGTAGTATCCTGCCTGTGGTCTGGAAAGCAGTGGTGTGTTTACTTTTATTGTGTGTCTGTATGTTTAACTGGTCTAGCTGGGGGTGGGTGGGTTGATGCTACGTGTTACACGTTTGTTGATTGGACCCCTCACCCCCATATGCATGGCCTATTAACATATGTAATTCGTAACTGCTGTATCATATCACACACACACACACACACACACACACACACACACATATATATATATATATATATATATATATATATATATATATAGAGAGAGAGAGTGAGAGAGTGACAGATATACATTACTATATACAGATATATCTGTATATGTATGCATACATGTATATATTTATATATTGCTGTCTATATATATCTAACGACATATGGGTTTATTTGGGTTTGAGCCTTGGAACTGATCTAGTTCTCATAATAAACACCCTATTCCTACGCTAAAGCCTAGCACTTGCTCACTAAAGCAATTATATAAGTCAGCACTAAAAAATTAAAAGCACTACACCCTCACAAACTCCCCTTGAGTAACTTGTTCCCCATTGGCCTTTTTTTCAATTATAAAGGAATTCCCAATATTATTCTAGCATGTCCAAAGGTCAGTTGTCAATCTCCTCTCCGGTCCAGCTGGTGAACCTGGGAATCCTGAGGCAATGTTACAACTGCCTAATGTACACATACAACCCTCTCCTCCTCCCAACAAATTCCAACACGTGAGAGATGCAACCATATAGCCAAACTGGAGGCTAAGCTCTCTCAACTCAGTACTGGCGTAACCAGTAACTAACCCTCACCAAGAATGATGCCACAGTATGAAGACAAGATTATCAATTTCAACAATTGGCTTAAGTATTGGTGTCATTCAAAGGGGATCCAATGCCTGTCAGCCTGGGATGACATGCTCGACAAGCCATGATGCTTCGCTAGGGACGGCTTGCACCTGTCACCCCTGGGCTTTTGGATATTGGCAAAGGCTCTTGCTACCCCCATAGTGCCCTTTTTTAGGCAAGGCTTAAAAGACAAACCCACCTCCATAGGTATCACAAGGGATAAGAAACTAAGAGTAATGCTACTCAACGCCAGAAGTCTAAACCTCAAGATGCATGCACTCGAAACTCTCCTTAGCATGGAGAACATCGATATTTGTGCAGTAACAGAAACCTGGTTCAAGGCTCTTGAGAGCACCCAAGCACTACCAGGTTATACCTCATACCATGCTTTTCGGCCCCAAAACTTGGACCGAACCACAAAAGGAGGGGGAGTATCAATATTCGTCAAAGATACCCACACCTCCAGGTTGGTGGCACAGCATGAAGCATCAGAGACTATCCATGTGCAACTAACAGTGGGTAAAACTGCCTTCCAGTTTATAGCCTGCTACAGACCACCCTCCCAAACCCAGGAACCCCACTCGGCCTTCCTGAGAACACTGGAAAATATGAAGGTCTCTCTCTAAACACCATTATACTGGGTGATTTCAACTACCCAACCATAGACTGGGAGCATTACTCTAGCTCCAACACCCTAGCCCAAAGGTTCCTAGAATTTATAAACTCAAATGCTATGGAACAACTTGTTACCACTCCCACAAGAGGGGAAAACATACTGGACCTGATCATCACCAAAATGGGGACTCTATGCTCCAGACCAGAAGTGTATCCCTCACTGGTAAGATCAGACCATAAACTAATCTCACTTGATATTCACATCCCGACCCCACCCCATGCCCAGAAAACCACAGTGAAAAACTTCTCTAAAGCAAATTTCACACTCCTCAAAACTGAGGTGGAATCCTTCAAAGCCCCCCGGGCCTGTGGATAATACGGCCCAGACCACAAAATCCTTTATAAACGCATTCTATGAACACCTTCAGGAATGCATGGATCATGCAATCCCAAATAAAACCAAGACCCAATCCTCCAAAGGCAGACGTCCTGTCTGGTGGACCACAGCCATAAACAAACTATACAATAGAAGGAGGAAGCTACTACATGACAGAGCAAAATCCCAAAAAGGGAAGGCATCTCTGATCAGTATTAGCAAAAAACTACGGGCACTCATAAAATCGCCTAAGGCCAGCTCGAGAGAAAAATTGCACAGGACACTAAGGATAATCACAAGGCTTTCTTTAGTTATGTTAGGAACCTGGGTGGGAATTCCCAGATATGCTCAGAATTAGTCCAAAATGACAAAAAATACACCGAACCCACAGACATTGCCAACATCCTAGCTAACAGGTTCAGCGCAAACTTCTCCCCCCCATCCCCACCAAAAGGGCTAATATCTATCCCAGCAGAGTGCTGCCCCCCTGACATCTCAGATGCTCAGGTAAGAGCTGCCCTCTCCAAAGCAAGAAACACAGCATCAATGGGACCAGACGGTGTCCCGGGCTGCGTCCTACATGAACTCCAAGAAGAGCTAAACCCAAACCTAAAACTACTGTTCAATCTCAGCCTTACTACAGGATATGTACACAAAGAGTGGCGTACAGCAACAGTGGTCCCTCTCCACAAAGGTGGTGCCTCAACGGATCCTGGAAACTATCGCCCCATAAGTCTCACTAGCTTGGTCTGCAAAGCTATGGAAAGGATCATCATGGACCTTATAAATAAAGATATTGGGGAACTACAGACACTGGATCCTACCCAGTACGGCTTTGTTAAGGGCAGATCCTGCCTCTTAAACCTGGTCGATTTCTTTGAAACAGTCACCAAGGCCATTGACAAGGGGAAGGTGGTCCACACAGCCTACCTGGACCTCGCAATAGCCTTCGATACAATACCCCACTCGGGCATTATAGATAAGCTCACCAGCTTAAATATAAACCCCTATGTCACTAGATGGGTTGCAAACTGGCTCAAGGACAGAACCCGCATGGTTAGAATAGCTGGAGCCATGTCAGACTCCAAACCAGTTACAAGTGGCATCCCACAAGGCTCAGTCTTGGGACCTCTCTTGTTCGGTATATATTTCTCAGAGGTACAGGACAACATGGAAGGACTGTGGCTGACCAAGTTCGCAGATGACTGCAAACTGGGCGCCATAATCGACTCTCCAGCCGACACAAGCATCCTCCAAAAGGGCCTCACAGAAACAGACAACTGGTGCCAGAGCCATGGCCTCAAGCTAAACGCCAAAACGTGTATAGTCATCCCCTTTGGCAAAACCAAAGTGCCCACAAATTACCACATAGGTGGTAATCCATTAAGTACAGAAGACGTAATTAGGGACCTGGGGACCCAAGTTGATAGCAATCTCTCATTTGACAACCATGTGGCCAAATTGGTTAGAAAACATTTTATATAGCCCACCTAATCATGAAGAGATTCACATCTAGATCAGGGGAGGTCATCGTGCCTCTTTACTTATCCCTCATCAGGCCCATAATTGAGTACAATGCCCCTTTTGGGATGTACCTTACCAGACACCTGTAGCAACTGGAATGACCCCAAAAGTACCTCACCAAGAGGATCAAGGGGCTCAAACAGATGCCGTATACTGCCCGGTTAAAGAAACTCCAGCTCTACACAGTGGCATACCGCCTACTCAGTGGCGATCTGTGCCTGACGTATAAAGCCATGTCCAACCCGGAATTAATGGACATGCTGCACCTCAGAAAATCCAAATCCCATTGAGCTACGCGCTTGAGGGACTTAAACCTCAGCACTGAAATAAATAGGACATGCTGGAGGGACAGATTCATAACCCAGAGGCTCCCTTCACTCTGGAATAAAATCCCAGTCCAAGTTAGGCAGAGGCCCTCATTGACTCTCTTCAAGAGGAATCTTGATGAGTGGATGGGAGATCGTAGGTTTACCCCGGGTATCACTTCTGTGTCACTGTTAGACAGAGGCACAGTATACTAACCTCGAAAAAGGGCATAGCAAAATTAATTTAAAATGGGTGGCGAAAGCCATACACACTCTGTCTAGGCTATAAATGCCCTAGGGCAGATAGCCTAGTATGAACCTATGAACCTATATGGGTGTCTGCATATGTATATATCTATATGTGGGTATGTATATGTATTCTGTCTCTGTATGCATACATTAGTACTATGGTGAAGGAGAGATATATCTCCATGTAGCTATGGGTAGATATACACACACATACCTCTACATATATACATCTACATCTGGTTATTCTGCTCCTTGCCATGTAGATTACACTTTGCTGCAGAGGGACTCGTAGCGGGTGTGGCTTCTCGTTGGGTGATGCCTCTGCTCAATGAACACTTTTGCTTACATCCCTGGGGCTGTCTGTATAGAACCACATCAGCCAACACCTGCACACCTAGATCAATAACTAGTTACCCATAGTTTTCCCACCTGCATCTCCTTTACAGCACCCATCCTTACTCTGGGTGCTGGTTGGGTCTGAACACACCACTACACGCTGCCCACTCTCCACTTCACGGGACCCATGTAATACGTTGTCTGGAGCCATGGGTCATCAGGCTTTCCCACCCTTGTATTTCGGGTATGTACACACTCCGGCCAAAATGGTCAGCGTATCACCTTCTTTTGGTTATATGTCAATTTTTGGGGCGTCCTGCAAGGGATGCTCCTGTCAGTGTTCCAAGATTAGATTTCACGGGTGCACTGTGTACCCCCCCCCAGTTGTATCCTACCTGTTGTCTGGGGAGCAGTGGATTATTTACATTGTTTACAGGTTTGTGTGTATGTTTCCTCTGTCCGGCTGGGGGGGGGGGGGGGTCATGCTATGTGTTACATGTTTCTTGCTTGGGCCCCTCACTTCCATTGGCATAGCCTGTGAACATATGTCATTCTTGTGTGCTGTTTCCTATCATAGCTGTATATCTGTGTAAATCTACGCACACACACACACACACACACACACACACACACACACACACACACACACACATATATATATATATATATATATATATATATATCTGTAAGGTAATGCGTACCCCCGCTCAGATGCACTTAAACATGCTTACTGGTGCTCATTTATGCTTAAACCTGCTTACTATTGCCTTATTAATTATGCCACTGACAGTTCGCTCCAGTTCACTTTTAATTGTTATTATGCAGGTTATATTGCAGACAGATGTCAAAATATGTTCATATACAGATTACCAATGGAAAATGGTATGTGCTGCACTGGGATTCGGAATGGGAATGTCTGTTCTTTAGTCGGATGCTCTAACCACTACACTCTTGCTGTGCTGCTTCATTTGCATATATACCCATATAGTCATGACTCCTGGTTCCCCAAACACTCACCCCAACACTACACTAACACAGCAGTCATCTATTCTCCAGTTGCATACATGGTGTATCCACATCACTACACATTGGCCACTCCCTACTCGTGTAGACCCATCGCACGGATTGAGTCACTCCACGTATCCTCAGACATCCCAAACTTTTATTCCACAAACATTGGTGAAATGAGTGACCAATAGGACACTATTCGCAATTTTTGAGTTGTCCTACCTGGGACAGACATGTCTTTATTTTAAGATTAGATTCTATAGTTAATTACAACATTACTCCCGTTAACATGACACTACAATAAATGAATAGGTATGACTATGTGGTAGCGCACACGTTACACATGAAATCTAATAATGTACGAGTTCGGCAAAATTATTTTACAATTAGGACCGGTTTAGTGATTGGCGTTGCTGTAGCAGGCAGATCACAGGAATGTGAGAAAGTCCTCACATTTGATTTTTTGAGAACAGCACTGACTTCGGACATTGTACACTCTTCTGCGTTTTAGCAGTTTCGTCCCTTCCCTCTTATGCACATACTATTATTCTACTGTCAAGGTTTGTAGGGGCACTTTCATGTTATTTATGTCTGCAAAAGGAATGAATGTGTTACAGAGACTGTACTTCTACATATAGATGTATGCATGTGTGTATGCATATATACTTATAATGAACTCGCTGACCTCCACGAGGTGGGCCAGTTAGAACCAGGCCATCCAACCCTGACACGCCTGGATCCATAATTTCATAGCCATAGTTCCTCCACCTCACCCGAGTTTGACATACACGCAAACCATCCATTTTCCGGTTTCTATCACAGCCATGACGCACCTCCACACATTGCCCTTTCCCTAGCATTAGGGGTCCTACACGTATGTTGTCCCAACCCATGTATCATCAGGCTCTCCCACCATTTAGTCCTTGAACATACCTGCCCTTGCTTGTGTAATGGTCGGAGGTCCAACCGTCCTAGCAATTTTTCGATAGTCCCATCAAGGACTACCCTGTGATTGTTTGTAAAGTAGACTTAGCAGATCGACAATGTTACTCCCACTGGTAGTATCCTGCCTGTGGTGTGAGTAGCAGTGCTTTGCTCACCCCTGCCCAGCTAGGTATGACATACACTGACAGCAGTAAATAATACTGGAGTTGCTGTTGATTCCCTTCTCATTCTTTTTGCATGCTTTATTGTCACGACGTTCATTCTTCATATATATATATATATATATATATATATATATATATATATATATATATAATACATCTGTACATACGCATGCACATACCTCTACATGATTATATACATTTCCTATCCTGAGCACTGCTTACACCCACGCAAGCACACTCAGACTTGCTCACTGGTACTTATATATGTTTACTACTGCTTATTTGTGCTTACACCTGCTTACTAGTGCCTTATTCATTATGACACTACCACTTTGATTGCATGACATTAGTTAAACATTTCATGTGGTACTCCAGTTCACATTTACATGTTATTATGTATGGAAAATGATATGTGCTATAGCTGGCCTCGAACCGTGCATGCTTGCTTGCTTGTTAGGCAGATGCTCTAACCACTACACTATTGATGTTAACGTTACCTTTGCATGTTTTTCTCTATTTGGTTGATTTTGATGTGTAAGCTATGCTAAGAAGAGGGCAGCGACATGCAAACACGTTGCACTTCGCTTACACTTCTGATATTGAAGCAATACAAATGTAAAATAGGGACACGGGGAATCTAATTGTGAAAGTTCTAGGGACGGGGCTCAACATTCCGCTACGTGCTTGTGTGTTTGCTACTTTGACTTTATTTCAGTGTTCATGGACACTCTTGTATGCTTAGCATACATTTCAGTATCAACGGATACTGAATGAATTGCTTACCATTAGAGATGGGCTCTAATAGTAAGTATAGTAGGTTGTGCAACTGTGGGGGCATGTTGTCGCCTCCGTAGAGCACTTAAACATGCCCCCTGCACTCACACAAATTTCCTGTGCATGTTGAGGGTGCGGCAGCACACCCTCATAAATATTCATATGCGCTGCTGCACCATCTGTAATGAGGACGCTCGGCGCAAGGCTAAAATCGTCCTTGCGCCAAACTTCATGAATCCCGGGGATGGTGTTTGGCTCACAAACACATTTGTTGCTGGACCTGTAGTTTCAGTTAGGAAGGAAGAAAGGGAGGGGAAGAGAGGGGGTGGGGGAGAAGATATATAGATGAAAAAGTATGATAGGCTTCAGCATTTGAGGTGGGTTTGTTAGAGGCAGTAGAGGCTGAGGGGAGGTCAGTATACTAGTTATAGGCAGGTGGAGGATCAACCTGTCTGCACTACAGCTGAACTTTTGCTCTCTCAGGCCACCCTAATTTTTTTAAATGAGGAGGTGGGGGTGGTCTGGGTAGAGTGAAAGAAGGGGCCTCTCCGTTCAATAAAGAAGGAAGGCCCTTTTCCCTTCCATCTCCTTAATTTCTTATTTACTTTCCTTGTTTATGTTTCTTATTCTTGTATCTTATTTAAGTGAGGAGTGTTTACACTTCTTTACTGTTTGGGTATGGTGAGCAGTCTACCATGCTGCCTATTTAGTTAAATGTTGTTTCGGGTTATGGTTATTAGTTGAAGTAAATATTGAGGCAGGCATTCTCCCATTCTCCCTGGAAACTGAAGAATATTGTGAATTGTTTACTGTGAGGTTTATGTATATCTATATTTATATCTATATCTATCTATATATGTATATATAGGACACCACTTATTTGGGCTAAACATAAGAGTTTATTCAAATATATTTGGTAATTTAATAAAGCTGATCATACAGTCTTTGCATCTTTGGGTTTGTAAAGTATAGAGATAAGAATAAAAAGCATGATGTTCAGCATAATTACTTCCATCCCCAAATAAGCTAACCTGAAAAAACATCTCAAAACTGACCAAACACAATTTTTCTAGTCCTAAGAAATTTGCAGAGAAATCATCTACTTGCAATGCCTAACTACATAGATACCTACAACCTCTTCTATGACAAACAATATGGTTTCTGGTCAGGTCACAGCGCCTTAACTGCCTTATGGAATCTAACTGATGAAATCTTACTTGGCATGGACAAAGACCTAATTACTGTACCATCTTTGTTGACCATGCCTAAGCATTTGATCTGATGGATAACAACATCCTCTTACAACATCTTGGGGAAAAGGGAATC
Source organism: Protopterus annectens (assembly GCF_019279795.1). Taxonomy (NCBI): domain Eukaryota; kingdom Metazoa; phylum Chordata; order Ceratodontiformes; family Protopteridae; genus Protopterus; species Protopterus annectens. The sequence continues at coordinate 1,640,112,139 of NC_056725.1, read as the reverse complement.
AGTTTAAACAGCCTTCCATAGTTTCAAAACTGTTTAACTAATTACCATTTCTCTGTCAATGTGTACTATATTCTATTTCATTCTTCAACGCCTCTTAAAGTGGTGATTCCAGGTTCCATATTTCCCCCATTTTCTCCTTCTTCATCATCAGAATATTCTGTTATCTGCCCTTCCTTCGCATTCTTCTCCATCTTGATGGCACTGTTGTTTACTGTACAATGTCATCAATGACATTCAAAATGATTTTCAGTCTGATTTCCTCTCATTCATACAGTGGATCAACAATAAAAGAATAGCACTTAACTCCAGCAAAACAAAAGCATGATCTTTGGCATTAGACAAAAAACGACCAGAACACAAACACCCTTACTAATCAAGGACCACAGCAACACACCCATTAAAAATACTGATTCCTTTAATAGCCTAGGAATATGGCTTGACATTTCTATCAACTTCTCTCTCCATCTAGACAAGCAAGGAAAACGGTCAACACACTGTTCTTTAGGGATAATAAAATATTTTCATTTCTTACTAAACCATGTTAAACAGCAATAGGAAAATGCATCCTTCTAGTCCAACTAGATTATGGATTACCAGTAATGACATCTGTATCCAAACATAACTAAATAATCCAGACAATATTATAATAAAATAAGAAGATTCATTACTCTTACACTGAAGAAAGAACAACATTGAAAGACAACTGTCAAAGCAAACTGGCTCCCAGTAAAACATAGAATAGAACCTCTGCTTTGGTTGTAATGCTGCAAATTACATAGAAATTACACAACAAAACAGTCCACATTTAGTAGTAAAAGTTATAAGTCATTCACCTACATACTATTTTGGAAATCACACCCATACTGTACCCCCATTATAACCAAGCTGCAAGCAACTCCAGTGTACAGAACACTGCTTCTCACTAATGTCATCAAAACTATGGGGATCTATGCCCATCTAGATGAAGGACACCCCATCCAACCCTATGTTTCATTTCCAGCTTAAAGCCCATCCCTAGACTCTCTCCCTAAATTCCAGTGGTATCGGTCTATAAACCACCTGACCTGACTTCTTCCCCCTTTTATCCCTTACCAGTCACTTGGTACCTTTCCCAGTGTTCCCCATGTACCCACTCTCCATCTCTCACCACACTCTAGCTCCACTATATCTCCCAATTTCTCTCCTTCAACTAGCGCTATCTATCAAAAGAAATAGTTCTATCCTCTTACCATTTATATGTCTAGTATGATTCCAACCATCACATTTTGTATTTATTAACTCCAAATATAAACTATTGTACTTATGCTTCTGTTTACATGGAAATTCATTCATATGTGTACTGTTATTCCAGTCGATATTACGATAGTGAAATGGCTGAATACCGAATGCCATTTCATCGACATATAAATAGCGAACTACAAGTTATGCGAATGGCCAGATCACCAATTTCTTTCCTAGGGAAAAAAAAATCACTTGGCCCTGACCATGAATTTGCCCTTTTCTCCACTGTAGTGTGATCTCAGAGTTAGTATGTTTAGTTAGGGTGGTGTGGGGGGCACAGAACCCCACTTTGTAATGTTTGAACTGGTGTGTTGTGTCTGGTTGGTCTACCGATTTTTTTCCCTAGGAAAAAAATTGGTGATGTGGCTTTCGCATAACTTGTAGTTCAATAATTATGTGTCGAACAAACAGCGTTTGATGTTTAGCCGTTTCGTGTGTCGTAATATAGACTCTGTTATTCTACTGTCCCTGGCTGAAACTGAAATTGGTCACTTGTGATCAGTGCATTAACCTGGTTAACAAATGGCAAATAAAATATATAAATAAATACTCATCACTATAATGGATAAGTTATAATTTCTCATTAAGCACTGTCATTCTCCTTATATCTTGGTTCTATCCCATGCATGCTTGAACTTTGTCACTAGTAATAACCCACCACTGTTCTGTGTAATTACTTCTTTCTCCTGATAAATATATTTTTAATAACATCACCTGAAACCATTATCGTATTTTCCAATATCTCTGAATTATGTCTTCCTTTGAAAAATGCTGTTCAGAGGCACATTTTTGTTTTCTGTGTAGTGCATCAATGTTTATGTTTTTTCCTTATCTCTTTTCTGGTTCAGCTGCATAATTGTTCAGTTCCTTTAGACCAGTTTCTTAAGTATTCTGCTACTGAGTGCATGATTTTGTTATCTTTCTCTGCACAGGCTCTACTCTGTTCCCCTTCAATGAGGAACCTGAGTGTCCAAAACCTCTGCATGTATCTAATGTGGCCTTACTCAATGCTTATACAAATGATACTAAACTTCCTCTACTCATCTTTGCAAATGAATCTATCCTGATAATTTCCTACTGCATTTTCATGCTGACTACTAAAGATCAGAATACCTAATATAATTATACTTAAATCCTTCCTCTCTTTAACATTAGCTGATAAGAGTAACCTTATCAGCAACTATTTGAAATTTCATGACCTGCTAAACTGCGTCCCATAATACAGAGACTTCTTCTTCTTTTGGCTTTTCCTGGTTAGGGGTCACCACAGCAGAACTCCGGTCTGCTAATGATTGGCAGTAGATTTTTACAGTGCCAAGGTGCCAGCCTGATGCCCAACCTTCAATGAAGGCATGCCCATTCACACATGTCTTTAGAATGCCACTCGACCATGGGGAAGACATGCAGACTCCACACAGAAGGCACTCCAGCCGAGAATCAAACGGGAGAACCTCTTGCCGTGAAGCAACAATGCTACCACTGCACCACTGCAGCTGTTGTAATACAGAGACTGAATGGTGAAAAAATCAGACTTATATATACTAAGTCCGACGCCATTTCTCTGAATATTCCCTTTCCTCCGAGGTATAGCAATCTCAGAGTTGGTGTATATATGTTTGGAAGCTGTGGGGGGGGGGTTCCCCATGTGTGGGGGTGCAGGTGAGCTTGATCCCTGCAAAAAGAAGTTTTAAGGAGAGGAGTGATTTATAAGTGCATTTCTTTGTATTTCTTCAAACTGAAATCAAGTAGCAATTTATTTTCTTCTACTTTTCCTTCCCGTGTGCCCCTTGAAACAGATTTTTGACCATACACAGTCCACAGTGGACATCATTCCTCCATAATGTCTCTCAAAGCAGTCAGTGGGGTTGAGAGTGCCCATCTTCACATACTATCATTTATATCCTAGCTCCTTTTCATTGTAAACACTGTGCTGCTTCATCAGCCATGACCTGCAATTTTTAATTGTCAGCAAATATGTGTATATGCTGGCCCCTAGCAAAAGTGGCACACGCACCTTAACAGGCCTGAAAGTTTATCAATTATTCATTGTTGCTAAAGGTACTGTCTTTCTTCCATTAATTGTTAGCATGCAACTGTCTCAGCAGCATCTTTTCACATATGCTCTATGGATGAGCTAACAATAAGTGCTCTGTATAAGTATCTTAGCTCATTTAAAGGGCATGCAGGCTGAGCAGCTACAACAGAATCACTAAGGCATCAGTGAGAGCTTCATCATGCTATATCATGATGCCATTCAAGCAGCAATTAATTTGTACATTCAAATAACTTGATATGTCACAGCAAAACACATCCACTCAGCCAGCTCACCCTGACTTGTGCACATCTCCATAGGGACAAAGCTGTATATTCATCTGCAAACCCAGCAATATTAAAATGGAAGATGGCCGAACCCAGAACTGAATTCAGTTGTCATGAACTGCAAACCTACTTCCTTCATTACAAGTATTAGTGTAATTCCGAATCTTGCGGTGGAGAAGGTTTTTACTACAAGACACTAACCTGTGATTTAGCATAGAGTTTATGGACAGTACCAGACTCCTTGCTAAAATCTGTTAAATCTGAGCATACTTCACAACATCTTAGTGTAAGAGATGCAGACAAAGCCAAAAGTTAAAACAAGGCAAAGGCCTATAAATAGGGCAGGTTTTAAATATTGCTCTTACAAACTTGGGAAATTCATAGAATAATAGGTTTTGCTTTAGAATATGTTTCCTAAAGTTTATGAAGTCTAACACTCAAATATATGTCAACATTTAGAAATTTCAGTCCTCAGTGATATGTCAGGAAACCACACATTTTATTAGGAACAAACCAAAATCTGGACATTCTGCAAAAATTTGGACAGTTCGGACGTATGAACCTAGGTAGGCCAGTTAATCTACACTGTTCCATGATCCCCAGTGGTGACCTAAAGACATGCATTAATGTTGTTTCTCATGACACTTGTATTTCGGAATCCAAGCTTAATTTGTTCATAGTTACTTACTAGGCTAATGACCATTATGGGGCCTTTATACACATATCCATCCATCCACAACACCTTGTTCCCATTTTTTCACTCAAGGTCAGGGTGTCACTTCAACACTAACAATCATCTAGAACCAAGGTTTATACTGTTTGGTGGTTAGCCCATCCACAACACTTTTTTCACAGCACACACTCACATCTAGGGCCAATGTAGAGTGTGCAATCCATGTATTGCATGTTTTTGGAATGTGGGAAGAAACTGGAGCACCCGGAGAAAACCCATGCAAACACAGGGAGAACATGCAGACTCCAAACAGAAGGCACCCCACCTGACAGTTGAACCAGGAAACCTCTTGCTGTGAGGCAACAACATTATCCGCTGCACAACTGTGCTACCCATTTATAAGCCTATCCACACAACCCAAATATGTTCCACTGGATATTTTGCCTTAGAGGTTGTTTAAAGGGGTGCTTGTTAGTTAAGGAATGAGAAGTATAGATGGCAGACCAGGGATGGATTTCAGATTTCCCATCCACTTGTCAGGTTACAGTTGAGTAGGGTTAGGAAAGGGCTCTGCTTTACGTGTATGGGAAGCCTATTCCAGAGAATGCAAATTCTCTGAACTACATACATGTCCCTCTAACTGGTCATATTTAAATTGCAAGCAAAGTTTAAATACTTGGATCTAGTAGTTCTGATGTCATTCATTTTGTGGCTATGCAGAAGGTCTGTCAGAGTGGGATCCAAGGATACCTTGTAAACCAGGCATGAATCACCTCTCAGCAGTAGATGCCTTGTCCTTACTTATAAGCTGAGTGACATAGACTGATTTTCTTACTACCTTAGATGCATGTTGATCTAATGCTAGGTTACTATCTACATGACTCCCTAAATCCATGACTACAGCATAAACTTTTATGAGTGTTTTATTGATGAGGTGGTTTCCCAGAGTAGATGAATTCTCAGAAGATATTGTTATGCATTTCTTGAAATTGAGTTTAAAGCTGTGGTTTTGGCATCAGTCATCTGTATGTGTTAGACCTTCCTGTAAAATGTTTGGAGGGTTAATATGATTGTTCTCAATATGCAATCATCTGCAGACTTGGTAATTCAGAGGCCCTTGACATTAGTCTTGACCCTTGAGAAATAGATGCCAAAGGGGAGCGAACCCAGCACAGAGCCCTGGAAGCTCCACTCATTACTGGCTGCTTTGTCCAGATGGCCTCTCCAATTCTAACCTCCTGGTTCTCATCTGTGAGCCATCTGGCTATCTATATGGTTACAAAGGACATTTTTATGCCTAATTCCAATAATTTGTTTATGATGCCTGAGTGGGGTATTGTATCAAATGCCTTAGTCAGGTCAAGGCAGGCAGTATGCGCCATTTTGCAATCATCCATTGCCTTGGTGATCTACTTAAAGAAGTTCACCAGGTTCCACAGATATGACCTGCCTCTGACAAAACCAAACTGGGTTGGGCACAGTATATGAAGGTTTCCTGTGCCACTGTAATCATTCCATGATAATTCTTTCCATGACTTTGCATATGGGACTAGTCAGACTAATGTGTCAGTAGTTCCTGGGATTGGTTGATAACCCACCCTTGTGTAAAGGGATGACTGTTGCAGTCTTCCATTTACATGGCATGAAGTCCGGTTGGAGGCTATGATTGAAAAGTGACTCAGATGTCCATGATAGGTTATATTTCAGGCTGCTTAAAAGACATCCTAGGATATTATTGGGGCCCATTGAAGCTGTATTCTTGGCCTTCTCTAAAGCCTTTAAGATCTGCTTCCTAATGATAATCAGACAGATTATTTTAGATGATATTTCCTTGGGTGGTGGCTGGGGATGAGAGGGGGCCAGGGGGGCTAAAGATGGAGTTGAATTTGTCAGCCAGAAGATTTGTTATATCTACTGGTTCCATAAGCATGGATCCACTTACCAGGAATTCAGTACTCTATTGTCTGATGTCTTTGAGGTTTCATACATAGCTGAAGAAGGCCTTATGGTTATCCTTGGCCTGGATCTCTTTTGTTTTACAACCTGTTTAATTTTGGATTTCACCAGGATAGTTTTGTTTTTTAATTTAGATTTGGATTTACTTTTGGTAGGGTCAGCCACCTCTGTGCCCTCACTGACATGGTTGCACAGAGCTTCTGTGAATAATTTTGCATAGGTTGCTGTATTATCTGAGTTTGAAGGGGCTTGAAATTTTGACAGGTTTTCACTTAATAAAAGGTAGTTTACCTTAAAGTGATTCCTAACTATAACAGGGTTACAGAACAGAGCTGCAACTTGATCCAATGTTTGTGGGCATCAGGTCCAATATTTTTGGACCTTTGGTAGATGTATGCACTATCTAGTCCAGAGTATTTGTATATACAAACTCTAGGAATCTTTGCACCTGCAAATTTGAGATTGTGTAGGATTGTCGGTTTATAGAATTATGATTAAACTCCCACCATGAATGCAATATTTGGTGGAATGGTGAGTGACCCCAATAGGCCTAAGTATGAGCTATGGTTTTCATGAGACCGAGAAGGTGACCTGTAGCTTGCTAGAATATGGTATGGCACTTTATCTATGATAATCTGGATGTGGTGAAACTCCAGCGCATCATCATGTTTAACCAACCCAGAGATGTGCTTGTTATCGATGCAGATCAATACACCTCCACCTTTAGTCTCTGCCTGTGCAGTAGCTGTTCTCATGTCTTAATGGTTATGACATGCTCATTAATATATTTATTCTGTAAAAGATAACATGAGTTTTTTACCGCTGAGGTTAAATGTAAAGTAAGTTACCAATACTTTACTATGTCTTTCCTTTACCCATAAAACAAGGTGTATGCAGTAAATTGCATTACCACAACTCTCTAGTCTAATATGGGACTTCCCTTTTAGGCTATGACACCATACCACATTTGCCCTTATGAAACAGCCATCAGACAGCAAGTCTTTTCAAAAAATAAAAAGAACAAAATTTAAAACAGGTACTTTGTATAACAGTAGAAAGGCATGGCTTGCCAGTGGTTGTGCTGATTTACACATGGTTGCTAATAAATTCATACCCCCCAACTGTACAGATTTTTGCAGAATGTACAGATTTTTGCCTCATATTTTTGGTCTGTTTTTCAAAAATATTTTTGTTTTCTGGAAAATTAGAGGCAAATCATTAAAGATCGAAGTTAGAAAATAATGACAGAAAATTGAGTTTCAGACTTCATACCCTTCAGAAAATGCATTCTAATTCAAAACCTGTTATTATATCAACTTTCTAAGTTTGTAAGGACAATATTTAAAAAAATTCCCTATTTTTGGGCTGTTATCCCACTTTTATTTATGGCTTTGTCCACAATTCTTGCTCTAAGAACTTCAGAGATCTGTTAATAATCAATCTGATTTATTTCCTATTTTTTACCAAAGCACTTTCACCATGCATCAGTCTGGCACTGAGTTAAACAATATTTTTGATCTTTTGCTGCAAATATTTTATTCTTTCCAGTTCTTTCCATTTATTTGGCATTTTATAAAAAATTCAGATATGTGCTGGAAAACTAATTATATGCTCTGCTTCTCCTTGCTGATAATAAGTTCAATAATTTCAATTTGTGTAACATATATATTTAAATCAATTGTATCATAACCATGCATTTTTGAAAATTGCTTACTTGTAATTCAATTTTTTTTTCATTTTTCTAACATTTAGCACATAATTCCAGTTTCTTGCATATTAAACATTTTACCTTACTACATCAAAAATTGTAAATAACAAAAAACAAAAGAAAACAAAGAAAAATAAATAAATGATTTCACATACCTGTTTTCTCAGTTTTCTCCCACCTACAACAAAAGTGGAAATTATATTGCCTATTTTTTTTATTTTGCTTCATGACTAGGATGCTTTTCTTTATTCATTCACTTTTCCATCCTGAGTAACTTTAAATAGAACAGTATGGCATTATTCAGGACAGGTAGATCATATATATTTCAGTTTCACATAAAATATAAATCAAATTTAGAATGAGTCAGCAGCTGAGGTCTAGCAGTCTTCGCTGAGGTAGGCTCATGTGTACAGATGCATGTTTTAGATAGAAGTTAGAATTCTCTCACTCATTCACTTGTGGAGAGCTGTTAAATGGCTTGCATATGATTCTATGACATTGCATTTCTCAGAGTCAGATTTCCAGTTTGAGGTTTGACTTATATACACTGCAGAATTCAGAAATGTTCACCTCTTTACACTAAGTAAATCTGTACGACAAGCAGTTACATGCAGGGTATATGCGAATCAGAAAACTCATCTACATGACATGGCCAGCAAAAAAAAAAAAAAAAACATGGCACATGGCTGATAGTGTAACATGCTAATGACTGTGCACTGAAGCAAAAGGTATGATACTGAGTTAAAAAAAAAAAACATGGAGAATTCAGAAACCTTTAGACATCATGCAGCGATGATGCTCCTTCCTTTGATTTATACACAGACAGATGATTTCAGGCAATATAAGCTACAAAATAATGTTAGGCTTGCAGTAGCTATTCTAACTGTGTATCTCCAAGATGCTCTGCAACACAATTTTACAAAAGATAAGCTTTATAATGTAACTATACAAAGTTAAGCAGAGTTACACAAAGTAAAAATAATGCATTTAGAAAACAAACTGAGGTATCATTAGTGGGAACTCTCTGGGGCCTGTTCATCTCTGCCCCAACATCCAGCACTACTCTGTGGAGAATGTACTGATGTTAAGTGAGACCAAGAACTGCTCTGTCTATGTAAGTGGTTGATCCACAGATGGTCCATTGCCAGTTACCCTCCATTCCCAAACTATGGCATCTGCTCTGGTGAGGGTGGGGACAGAACAGATTATATTGGTCACTCAGAAGTGGACCATGTTATAATTTCAATTCTGACCACCTATGGCATTTACATTGATGATAATGCATGCCACGCATGGTCACAGAAAGGTTAGTTAGCAAAGGTGGAAACAAAGAGCCATCTATCATGGAGAAGGATGGTCTTTAGTACCACCTAATTTTCTACCCTAGTAAAATTGGGCTTCTGGGTGGATGTGAATTTCTGTGTCATCATATCATTGATGGTAAGAAAAGCATACTGGAATTAACAGCTGTGGCCTCACATGGGTATTACAAATCCTAACAGACTTGCTACAGTAATCATCCAGGTCCTGCAAGTTAGTATGGTCTGACACTACAATGCATGTATCTACAAATCAATCATATACTTGGAGATCAAACATCAGTTGTACCCTAAGCACAATCCCCCCTCCTCACCACAAAAATACCAGTGCACAACTTCAAGTTAAAAAGTATGAAACTTAACAGGTGCAATGAGAATTTGCCATAGCCTGAAATTTCATAAGCTGTAACCATATATGTATCAGGTAGAGAGCATTCCAATGCTGTATGACACACTTTTAAATCTGATGCACACTACAGTAACGTGAGTGCATTCTGCTACATTCAGTACATTTCTAATGTACCCCATCAAAGAGCATCGACAAATGCATACTGATAAACTCAGAGAAACTAAAGATCAGTTCTAGGCCATAGAGTAAATAGCACACATATACCTATTTAATTTACATATATGTAGCTCTAAACAGAACAACATACCATATTGAAGGAGAAAGTACTTTTAGTAGTAACAGGTACTTGAGTAGAACACCACTGTATTCCAACAAAAGTTTGTCTTCTATATCTTGATGACATGTTGTAGCTGTAATCTAAAAAGATGCCAGCAATAAAAACCAAAAACCAAGAAAAACGCTGGGAGCCCCCAATGAAGGAACGTGTCCAGTAAATGAAATAATCCAAGTGGAATGAATAAACCAAGTTTTAATAGCTCCACGTAAATACATACACTAGTACATTAACGCTTTCAATGAAACAAATGCGTTTTCGTAAAAAACTTCATCAGACAAAGCAAAACCAGTTGGAAACAGTTTAGACAATTTAAATAGTTAATTCAAATAAAACTTGTATTTCCCCATTGGTTCCCATATTGATTGAATAATTAATTCACAGGTAAAAACATTACTTTAAAGGAATATGCTTTGTAATGATGCAATATATTGCTGTGTAGAGTGGTGCATAAATAAATAAATATATGTTTATACTATAATAAAATAGGGACTGAATGTAACATGTATACATAAAATTATTTGAAAATATTTAAAATATGTGTACTTGTAAATATATGAAGTATATGTGTAAAAAAGTTGTGTAAAATGTTTTAATAAAAAATCAAGTAAAAACTGATAAAAAACAATAATAAATCTATCCAGTGGATCATAACTTAGCTTGCCTTAGTTTTAACACTGATTTGATTGAAATAGCATCATTTAATCCAGGGGGGGTAGTTGCATCCAAGATGATTTGCCAAAAAAGTTCTCAGTATTCTAACCGAGTTTCCCACATGCCCCCCCTGGTATCCTTATCAACTACTTCTAATACAAAAAATAAATAAGTAGCCTCTTGACAAGTAATTTTATGACGATATAATGCATTTGTGTGATTTTGTTTGCTAATTTCATAACAGTGTTCATAAATACGCGCTTTCAATTTCCTTTCAGTCTTACCGACATAAAAGGAACAACATAATTTACATAAAGCAAGATACACTAATCCATAAGTATGACAGTTAGCAAAACAGTCACTGTGCAGTGTTCTGTTTCTACTTGTCAAATCCAACTTGGATCCATTAAACAAATAACAACACTGGGAACAAGACCCACATTTGAAGGTGCCTACCCTTACTCGACATTTATTTCTGCTTTTGTTTTCAAAAATATTTTTAAAGTTTAAATCCCTTCTGTAGGTAAATGTTAATGGAGTGTTTCGTAAAGGTTCCAGATCTGTAAATTCAAGGAATTTTTTCCATTCCCTACCAACCACATTCTTGATAACATTTGAATCTCCATTGTAATCCAATACATAAGTATCTTGTCTGTTATTAGTAATGTTTGTTGAGGTACCAGGGGTGGTATGAATATTTTGTCCCAATATAGGAAAAAATCTATCTACCCTACCTTTTTTAACTTCCTGTTTCAATTCATTCAACAATGGTAATGGATAACCCCTATCAGCAAACATATTACATACATGATCACATTCTAATAAAAAGTCATTGTCTTCCGATGTCATCCGACTTATTCTGACAAGTTGCCCTTTAATTAAGTTTTTCTTTTGAAAGAAAGGGTGACCACTATGAAAGTGCAGGTAAGAGTTGGAGAATGTCGGTTTTCTGTATACCCTAGATGAAAATCTACCATTTAGTTTAGAAATATTGACATCCAAATAGTTGAATGTGTCATAATCCACTCGATAAGTGAAATCCAAAAAACTAGTGGTATTCTTGATATATGACAAAAATTCCAAAAATGTTTCTTCCCCTGCTGTCCAAAATATACAAATGTCATCTAAAAAACGCTTGTATAAGATCCAGCAATCTTGGTATCTGCTGTTAAATATAAAAGTATGCTTCCACCAAGACATAACAATGTTGGCATAAGTGGGGGCACAGTGGGCCCCCATTGCCACACCACGATGTTGTTTAAAACATTCTCCTTGATAATACATGAAATTGTTGTTTAGAACAGTTTCCATCAAGGCAAGGGTGGTAACAAAATCATTGTGTGAAAATGAACCAAAAGTAACCATATATTCCTCCAACCACAATAAACCTATGTCATGTGGTATGCTTCCAAATAAGTCAATAACATCAAGAGTAATAAACAATAAATTGTCTCGGTAAACTTCTGGTTTTAAAATTCTCAAAAAATCCCAAGAGTCCTTCAGTATGGAATCACCCAAACCTGAAAGTTCTTTTAACTGATGGTCCACAAATTTGGCTAATGGAGAAATAATAGCTCCTTCAGAAGCCACAATCAATCTAAGAGGTGAATCCATAACATTTTTGTGTACCTTGGGTATCCCAAACACTGAAGGTACTCTCGGTGTTTTGTTAAGTAAATAATTGAAACTTTCCAAGGAAATAGATCCTTCAAGCAACAGGTCATTAAGCAAGCATTGGATCTTAGAATAGGCAATATGCACTTCATTAAGTGAAACCAAAACATACTTGTCTGTATTACTCAGTTCTTCCTTCATCTTGGATTCATATAATAATGCATCCATAAGTACTGTACCCCCACCCTTATCAGGTTGCATGATTCTGATGGAATGATCATTTGTTAATTCTTTCAATAAGTCATGTTCTTCGTTAGAGAGGTTCTTGAAAACCTTATGCTTAATTATATGTTTCCTAATTTCCTTCTCCATGATGTTCTCAAGATTTTTTAGTTGGGGGTGTAAGGGTGGGTTGAATATACTGGATTTTTTTAAGGGAATAGTGGAAGGTAAAATGTTAGAAACATTGTGAAACATTAGAGCTAGGTTTTTCTTTCTAATAAACATCTTCAAATCAATGATGGTTCTAGACAAGTTAGCTTTCCTTGAGGGAATGTATTTAAATCCTTTTGAAAATAAGTGAAAAAAATGATTTTGTTACCACCCTTGCCTTGATGGAAACTGTTCTAAACAACAATTTCATGTATTATCAAGGAGAATTTTTTAAACAACATCATGGTGTGGCAATGGGGGCCCACTGTGCCCCCACTTATGCCAACATTGTTATGTCTTGGAGGGAGCATACTTTTATATTTAACAGCAGATACCAAGATTGCTGGATCTTATACAAGCGTTTTTTAGATGACATTTGTATATTTTGGACAGCAGGGGAAGAAAAATGTTTGGAATTTTTGTCATATATCAAGAATACCACTAGTTTTTTGGATTTCACTTATCAAGTGGATTATGACACATTCAACTATTTGGATGTCAATATTTCTAAACTAAATGGTAGATTTTCATCTAGGGTATACAGAAAACCGACATTCTCCAACTCTTACCTGCACTTTCATAGTGGTCACCCTTTCTTTCAAAAGAAAAACTTAATTAAAGGGCAACTTGTCAGAATAAGTCGGATGACATCGGAAGACAATGAATTTTTATTAGAATGTGATCATGTATGTAATATGTTTGCTGATAGTGGTTATCCATTACCATTGTTGAATGAATTGAAACAGGAAGTTAAAAAAGGTAGGGTAGAGAGATTTTTTCCTATATTAGGACAAGATATTCCTACCACCCCTGGTACCTCAACAAACATTACTAATAACAAACAAGATACTTATGTATTGGATTACAATGGAGATTCAAATGTTATCAAGAATGTGGTTGGTAGGGAATGGAAAAAATTCCTTGAATTTACAGATTTGGAACCTTTACGAAACACTCCATTAACATTTACCTACAGAAGGGATTTAAACTTTAAAAATATTTTTGAAAACAAAAGCAGAAATAAATGTCGAGTAAGGGTAGGCACCTTCAAATGTGGGTCTTGTTCCCAGTGTTGTTATTTGTTCAATGGATCCAAGTTGGATTTGACAAGTAGAAACAGAACACTGCACAGTGACTGTTTTGCTAACTGTCATACTTATGGATTAGTGTATCTTGCTTTATGTAAATTATGTTGTTCCTTTTACGTTGGTAAGACTGAAAGGAAATTGAAAGCACGTATTTATGAACACTGTTATGAAATTAGCAAACAAAATCACACAAATGCATTATATCGTCATAAAATTACTTGTCAAGAGGCTACTTATTTATTTTTTGTTAGAAGTAGTTGATAAGGATACCGGGGGGGGGGGGGGGCATGTGGGAAACTCGGTTAGAATACCAAGAACTTTTTTGGCAAATCATCTTGGATGCAACTACCCCCCCCTGGATTAAATGATGCTATTTCAATCAAATCAGTGTTAAAACTAAGGCAAGCTAAGTTATGATCCACTGGATAGATTTATTATTGTTTTTATCAGGTTTTACTTGTTTTTTTATTAAAACATTTTACACAACTTTTTTACACATATACTTCATATATTTACAAGTACACATATTTTAAATATTTTCAAATAATTTTATGTATACATGTTACATTCAGTCCCTATTTTATTATAGTATAAACATATATTTATTTATTTATGCACCACTGTACACAGCAATATATTGCATCATTACAAAGCATATTCCTTTAAAGTAATGTTTTTACCTGTGAATTAATTATTCAATCAATATGGGAACCAATGGGGAAATACAAGTTTTATTTGAATTAACTATTTAAATTGTCTAAACTGTTTCCAACTGGTTTTGCTTTGTCTGATGAAGTTTTTTACGAAAACGCATTTGTTTCATTGAAAGCGTTAATGTACTAGTGTATGTATTTACGTGGAGCTATTAAAACTTGGTTTATTCATTCCACTTGGATTATTTCATTTACTGGACACGTTCCTTCATTGGGGGCTCCCAGCGTTTTTCTTGGTTTTTGGAAGTTGTAGCTGTTGTCATACTTTTATGATGTAGATCACGTAGATTACCCCTTTTGGGTCGAATGCATATGCTGTATACCGCTCATCATATTTTTATTTCTGAATTGCTCTATTTCCTTGATGGATAAACCTGGCAAACATTGTGCTGAGCTCCACATGATGCTGTGCATACCTCTGAGCACTGCAGTGATCTCTATGCACATGCAAGATACCCAGTTGATAGGGACTGGGAAATCGTCTTGCCTCAATCTCTCAAGTGTACCTTAGTCTGAGAAATATTTCTCAAATTAAGTTTTAAAGATACATGTTAGTCAGACTTTCACATTGAAAACATCTGACACAAATTCAAGTTTTAGCACTTTTTTAAGTGATATCAAAGATAAATTATAGAGAATACTATGAATTAATCAAAAAGAACATTTTATATCTATAGCATGACACATGTTTTATATCTATACCATAACTTGTTAACGTTGGTGTGATCTTAAAAATTAAAATGTTTGGTAAGCTGTTTAAGAGTTGCACATGCTGCTCATTTGTTCAGAATTACGGGAGGGGGTATATCAGAGTGTGTTGGTGGAAGATTGAGACCACTGGTCATGCTGGCTTTAGCCATCTGATGATGGAGTCACTGTTGAGCATGTATTCTCAGCAGCAAACACAGGAATGGCCATATGACTTCCATGTTTACATCCTAAAGTGCCATTGGAGCCATAATATAACAGTACCTATATTTTATTTTGCCATCCATTGAGCAAATTATGTCCTCATCAGTACATAATGGCTGAAACAATGGTAAATCTTTTCGGTTCCACTTCCCTGCTATTTTCCAGAGATTTTTGAGGGATAGACATCTATGGCTAGAAAAGGTGAGGCTAATATTTCTTTTAGAGCACAGAGGGGGTGTGAGTAGGAGACCAATATTTTTTGGATCTTTTCCGTAAGTAGTACATGCAGGGGCTCCTGCAAGAAGGTAATACTATGTTACAATATATGGCTGATGACTGGAATAGTTTGTCCAAAGCTGTCACGTGCTACTGGCACATAACCACTATAGTAACTTAAATCCCTATAAGCCTGACATCCTTTTCAGATTGAAGGCAGAACCTAATAATGCATGCCAACATCAAATATGTCATTAAGACCTTTTTATTTCTCTAGCCCCTGATCAAATTAAAATGAATGGGGAGAGCCACAGGGACAGACTAGAGCAGATAAGAGAGGGCAGGGTAAGTATAGTGTTTGTTGTTAAGGATGTGTCTGTTCACGGTGCCAGGTAGCAATTTAAAAAATGTTAAACTACATTTATAGAGCAGGACAACATATTTAATTAATGGCATTCCTTAATGGAATTAGAATGATTATGCAAAGTTAAAATTTTCATACTGCATGACATGTATGCACACTGTGATTGTTAGGATGGCTGTGGGTTCAAGTCCTCCAATTAAAAAAAATGTTTTCATGGCTTAATTTTTCCTGCCAAAATAGTTAAACTGATAAAATTTGCAAAATAAAATGGTTAACATGTTAAAATAAGTGTGTATGTCCTATTAATAATACATTTTATATTATTTTCCTTTCATGGTGCGTACAGTGTGATGGGGTGGCACACAGATATGATGTGACACCCAGTGCTCAATGGTGTGAACCCACAACATCGGCTGTGTCACTGCCACGATGCCCTTTCGCAGATCACTGTGCAGATGTCGTACATGTCATAGCAATGTATTTCCAACAGTATGCCAGCACAGCAGTGTGAATGTGACCTGCCACCATCATTATGTCTTCCAGATAATGCCACGTTCCCGTCTTCCACCATTCAGCCGACAGGAGGAGGAGGTGATCATTCCATACCTCCATAGTAATCACGCCCTTATTAGCCATGCGCCACAGCAGGCAGAGGAACGGCACGAGATGTGCGAGGAGATCTGCAGGAGGGTGAACAGCGGGCGGATACAACCGCAGCTATCAACAACCGCAGGCACTGCACAGACCTGATCCGCATGCAAGACAGCGTGCCGCAGCAATCGCCAGGCAACAACGTGGGACAGGTGGTGGGCCACCAACCCAGCCCCCACTCACAGCCACGGAGGAGCTCCTGGCCAGTCTGGGGACACCCACGGAACAACACGCCGAAACACTTGGCCCATCGTGGAGGTGGGTGTCTCCCGAGCTTTGAGCCTGGTGCTCCATGGTAAGTCTGTGTTGCATGTTTGTATCATAGCCGACGGGTGTGGGTGTCATAGTACAACACATGACATAGCAATACATGCTGGTGCATAGTGCGGCCACAACAAGATGCAAAACCAGTATGCTATGTTGTGTTAGCAGACATGTGCATAGCATGCTAACACACACATGCATGAGATGTGATGTACAGTGCCGACTGTGGGAGAGGCAATGGCTGGGCGATACCTGTACGTCTTACAGGTACGCCTGGCGGTTTCGCATGATGGCCAAGGGTCTATGCAGGTGTGTTCGCTAGTCAGGCATGTTTGCCAGGGCTGATGATGGCCCATGTTCATAGGCATGACATGCTCACCGTGCCCAGCCACGGCATACAGTTCGCAGACCACCCGGTCATTACCACACCACCCGGCTATGTATGCAGATACAAACTGCGAGAGCAGATGACACCACACAACCTATTGGTGCCGCGCATTCAGCTACCATGTAATGGTGTAGTGGTGTTACACAATGGCTGCATGTGTAGTATGCATTGGTATGCCAGTGCAGTATGCACAGCGTACCATATAGTGAGCTGTGATTCCGCCAGAGCACAGGCAAGGCTTGTAATGTGACCCCATGCCCCTGCATCGGTGTATTATCGCGTGCGCGGTACGTTACGTCCCATGCACGCGGATGTCTGGCTGCATTGTCACACCATGACATGACCGAGGGACAAGAGCAGACATCCACACCGCTGTCAGCATATCCGAGAGAATGTGACACCTCACACTAGTATGGTTGTATGTCACATGGGCCACCACAGGGCCGCGGTGCACATGTCTACCACACACAATTGTCAATGACTCAGACAGACAAGGCCATGGTTGATACCTACAGGCATGTTGCCACACAGCACATCCACAGTGGGTACTCACCGCTTGCACCCTGTACACACATAGTGGGTTCATCACTGTAGTGGACCCCTGGACATCCGATGTAGTACACCAGTGACATGGAATGCCTCCACAGCTACTACAGGTGCCTCCAATGTCCACCATATATGCTGCTGAGCAGCTGAACTGACTTACAGACATGGCAATGTAATGCGCCCAGGTCACGCGATCGCACAGACACATAGCTGTGTCCTGCTACTGTGCAGTGGCACAGAGCCCGCACTCCACACTGTACAGCTATGCACACAGCTCACAGCAACGCCCTGCACAGACATCACTGTTACCCATACATTGTATCTGTAGACTGTACACATAACACTGCACCATGACAGCCGTTGTGATGTGGTGCATGCGGTGGGACACCATCGTCACATGTCCACATGATACCGCACGTTTGCGGTGTACATTACATAGTGTCGGCAGCCATGTGTACTCTCCACTCGCCCGTGGCCACACGGTGTATCACGCTGATGCATGCGAACTACCATGAATGTGTGTACTGCATGCCTACTAAATGACACCTGCCTGTTGTACTGTCCCCACCAGGGCAGTGTACATACTGCCACTATGAATGTCTGGTCTGCATTCACTGGTCTGTGTTGTGTGAATGCTGCATGCCACCTGCATTATCACATGCATGCTGTGTGTGTCTGTGTGTGTGTGTGTGTGTGTGTGTGTGTGTGTGTGTGTGTGTGTGTGTGTGTGTGTGTGTGTGTGTGTGTGTGTGTCTGTATTGTAACCGATGGTATGTCTTTGTATTGACAGGTGCTGTAGGTGAGTTCCCCTCCTGCAGTCAATCTGATGCTAGTGTCCCCACAGATACTAGTGGTGATGACCATGTGCATGAGGCACAGGCAGGGTCATCACAGGCAGACACTGTGCCACTGGAGAACATCACACATACGTCCCTTTCATCCCCGCACACGGTTCAGATGCCGACACATACCCCAACACCGTGATCCATAGATGACGGTCAGTCAGCGTCTGTTGTCCCCGAGCAGGAATGTGTGGTGGCTGCAGAAGGTGTGGGTACACACGATGTTGCCAGTGTAAGGACTGGTGCAGTGCCACGCAGGCATGTGGCAGGTGCTGCTCGTAGGGGGAGCACCGCTAGACATACACCTGCCGCATAGGTGCAGCAGCTGGTATAACCAGACGATGTTCCAGACTGTAATGGCGGCGCAGGCACGAGGCGAACGGCAGAAGCAGGAAGGGCAGAGGCAGCAGAGGTCCGCAATCCGTACCCTGAATGACAACATCCAGGCATTGGCGAATGCACAACAGCATCTTGCCGATGTTCTGGATAGGAGATTGGGTGACATGGCTGGTATCCTCGACCGAGGCATGGCCATCCTTGAGCGTGCGCAGTCCGTGCAGGAACACCAGGTAGGGGTGAGGCATAGGGCACGTGGGCATGTGCCAGCAACACCACCTGCTGCAGGTCAGCGTGCGTGCCACCTCCCATGCCCACCCAGACAGTGCTGGTAGCAGCAGCAGTGCAGCTGCTACACCATCCACACCAGGACAGAGCAGGCCACGCGTGGACGGCCCTGGACGGCCCCGTGCGGCACGCTTCCAGCGGACATGTGACACCGGAGAGTGGACAGTCCGTACCTCCACCCGGTCGCTGCCCGTTGACCCCAGGCAGGCGCTGGTCAGCCGCCGCCGGCAGACACAGTGAGCCGTAACACCTGCACTGTACAGTCAGGGGCTGCCAAGCATACCCCGTATAGGCATCACAGATGACTGAACTGTGTACACACACACCCACACACAGCAGACACAACTGTAGGGCTCCACCACACCCACATGCAATCTACATAGTCATGCCCACTCAATGCACTGTCCCTTACACACACATGATGTCATCCTTTGGTACACCCCATGCCTATGGCACACATATCACCCTGTGCATATGATGAAGTCTCTGCCGATAACTGTGAGCTAGAGCATCACTGCACGGATAAGCTAACATATTGTGATGCAGAGGGTGGACACGATAGTGAGAGGTGTATGTGATACCTGTGTCCGGATAGTACGTGATGTGGTGTGTGTGTGTGTATGGCTGGTGACAGGTGTGTATGTGATGTGGGTTGTGCACGGACATCATGCAGCAGACATACCATGCAGGACAGGTGCAGCATTCATTGATATGTGTACACAGTATGTGTGGTGGTTACATGTGTAGCACCATGTCGGTGCAGTTAACCCGTATGATACTGATGGTGTACTTGCACGTGCCTACTGGGAGCACTGTAATTAGTTCCCCACGTGTAGTCGTGGGGTACCCACAGGCATGTCTGGCAACATCAGCATAGCACAGTTACCCGCATCCGGCATGGACCTATACATAGGTACATAGGCGCACATGAACGTAACAGGATATGTGCCCTACGACATGTGTGGACCTAGCATGACTGTGTGTGGCGTCTAACACCCCTCAGGATGGGGATGCCATATCCATCAGTCCCCAGTCCCTGGTCTAGCAGTGACACACAGAGGTTGCCTGGCGCATAACTATCGTCACACATCCACACGTCATTAGCAGTCCTGGACAAAGGCAGTCAGGGCCTTTCCTTCACATGGCCTGGCACTCCTCCCCGTGTTGTAGGGGGTGTCTGGCCGTTAACCCTGTTCCCCCAGCACGTCCCACTCATCTTTGTGTTGAGGTGTCTGACAGTCGCTTCTGTGCCCGTGTTTGCATGGAGCCTGGGAGGTGGAATGTGCCCATGTCACCCAGGTCAGACATGGCCGTGTATGTCAGGCACAGATCACCACGGAGCAGCTGTGCTGTGAAGATCCACAGCCGGTGTCCCCTTGGCCGTGCAGCTTGTGACACATGTCCTAGCACCGTCATCCCCGTCTTGTGGAACGCTTATGTCCTTCCGAAAGTGCTGCAGGCATCAGGTTAGCTACAGGCCACATGTGCCATTGTACGCAGTCATTGCTCTGGTGTGTGATGTGTACAGGGGTACAATGAACACCCCTGATGCCACAATGGAATGTCTTCACACCCACATTGCCATTGTGTGTGTTGACAGAGGTTGCCGACAGGAGTGGTAGCCATTTCTGAACATGTCCACCATCTTTAATGGCACACCTACATGTGACATTGGGACGAACATTTCCTTCACACTGGGTAGGGCTGCACCTTCTCTGGCATTTAGTAGCAGGCCATGGCTCCGGCACCAGTAATCCATGTCTATGACGCCTAGGTGGATGTCCGTGTAACATGCGGTGTTGGGTATGTTGGCCCGTGCGTAGTCATCTGCATACCTTGTCTGCTACAATCCCCCTATGATTGCATGCACATTGGAAGGTCGGATGCCATATGGCAGGGTCCCAGGAGTGAGCCCTGTGGGCCTCCACTGGGTCCAGATATGAGTGTGACAAGGCACCTTGAGCACCAACCCTGTGTGGTGTGACCTCCAACCTGTCTGAGAAGCATCGGGTGACATATGTCCCCACATGTATGCTGGCGAGCCTTTCCATGGGTCCCATGTGTAGTGTGCTCTGAACGCTCCCACCAGGTCATGGTACTGTGTGCAAACCCACGAATCCCCATCAATGGCCTTGGTGAACACTCCAGACTGGACGAGCAGGTTCGGGAGGCAGGATCCGCCTTGACTATGTAGTTGTGGGTATGTTCCGCATTACAGCACCGCTATCTGTAACCATGGCTACCTGTATGGACCTCCACACAGCTTTGGTAAGTGGACAACACTTGCCAAGCGTATAGGGTGAGGCTGTTAACAGTCCATAGGAGCACGACCCTGGCTTAGTGGGACCACAGATGCCATATGGCATCCATTGTATTGGCAGCCCATAGTAAGGCTAACATGACACAGTGTCATGTGGGCCGTAGGGCCTCAATGAGGATGGGGTAGCATATTGGCCAGGGACACCATCGGTGCCTATTGCTGGGACGGCCAACCATAGAGATATGGGATCACTCCAGGCCATTTGACATGTTTGGGAGGATATACCTAGTGTATATATGTTCCCGTTGGGGGATGTATGCATGGAACATGTCCTGTGGTTTGCAGACAAATTGTGGGTGCAGTGACTGTTAAAATTACTCTGGACCATTTCCAGGCAAGTCTGTGTGCCCCCAACCATGTCCTTACCACAGTTAGGGAAGGCCCTGTGGTTGTCTCATGTGCCCTCTGCAGTACCACTCCCACAAGCGGACCTGGATGATGGTATGCCGGTATGAATGGGTGATGGTTTCCCTGGTACTGTCATTGCTCTGCCATGTAGTAGCTCCAACTGTTGATGTACAGGTAGTCAGTGGCTGCGGTCCACCACACCATGTGCCTACCTGTGGTGGACAAGGTCCTGATGTCATCATGTTTGCCTGTTGCAGACATGCATGTGGGTGGTCGGGGAAGGCATTCGTTAGGCGTTTGCCGGTCTGGCCTCTGTTCAACACTGGCATGGAGGACTTGTAGGGTACCACACCGGTCGTATGATGTGTGTGGTTTTCTGTGGAGAGGTCATCACTGAGGTCCCCCATGCTGGTGTTGGTTACAGTGAGTGGATGACCAGTGGATCCACTATACGGTCTTGCATCACCATTGAGGGCTGTACATCCTGTGTGGGGCATATCCTCACCATGTGTGATGGGCAGAACTGTCAGACATCCCCCCCCTAGTATGTATGGTGCATGGCTGTTTAACAGTGGCCAGGTGTGTGAACACCTGGGACTGCCCCGGTACTGTGCTGTGCCATGGGCAATGTTCCCAGGCTATGTATGGTTCATGTCACCCAATACGGTGCTGTTGTGAGCATGCCCATCACCCTCAGGACATCTGTCCCCGGAAGGTATCCTGTGTTTGGGAGGGATGTTGGTAGGAAGCAACAAACAGTAGGGCAGACCCACACATGGTTCATTGCACCTAGATATTCCCGCAGCAACGCCACGCCTGTGGCATGGCCGGGTTGCTGTTGTGTGGCTGGACACACAGGACGGTCCGCATTCGCCACCCATGCCGCACATGTGTATGCATGTCTGATCTGTGCCGACTCTAAGTGTCTGAGCATGCCCAGTAGGCAGCTGTGTAGATAGACACACAGCACAGTGCACACCGCCCGCCTGCAGTTATACCCGGGGGCATGCCTGTATCCCCACGCAACGGCCACGCCTGTGGCATGGCCAGGTTTCTGTTGTGTGGCTGGACGCACACGACGGTCAACATACCGCCACCCATACTGTCGCAACATGTGTATGCATGTCTGCTCTGTGCCGAGTCTAAGTGCCTGAGCATGCCCAGTAGGCAGTGATGTACTGATCAGTAGTTACTGGTTATTCCCGACTGCAGCACTAACGTGTTGGCCACCTGGGATGGTAACAGCTGGCGCGCTCTGTCTAACTGATCGGGCATTGCCTGCAAATGATACCACTCACAGTATGCCTCCTGACAGCTTCTGCTCAGTAAACTCCGGTAGCGTTTGTAAATGCTTCCATACTCAAAGTGTGTCTTATGTAGATAGGCGGCCGGTTCGCCCCCTCATTCCATCCGTGTGTGTGTGTGTGTGTGTGTCTGTGTGTGTGTGTGTGTGTGTGTGTGTGTGTGTGTTTCCAGCCGGGCTCGCGACCATCATGCTTTTAGACGCCCACAACACATGCCTTGGCTATTGCCAACTATTGTCTTAAGCGGGTGACGCCAGCAGCCTACAAGCAGCGCGCGGTGACAGCCTGTTCAGTAAAGCCGGTAGCCGCGATTCTGTAAATGCTTCCATACCGTAGTGTGTCTGTATGTAGATAGGCTGTGAGGGTCTCTGCCCCCGTCCCTTCCATGTGTGTGTCTCTGTGCGTGTGTGTGTGTGTTTCCAGCTGCCTTTGCGACTGATTATGCTTTAGACGCCCGCAACATTACGCCTTGGCTATTGCCAACTATTGTCTCTATGGTGACGTCAGCAGCCTACAAGTATGCGGTGACAGCTTCTGTTCTAGCAAAGTCGGTAGCGCCAGTTCTGTAAATGCTTCATACTGTAGTGTGTTCATGTAGATAGGCTGCAGGGTTCGCCCCCGCCCCTTCCTTCCGTGTGTGTCTCTGTGTGTGTGTGTGTTTCCAGCTGCCTCTGGCGACTGATTATGCTTTTTAGATTCAACACATGCCTTGGCTATTGCCAACTATTGTCTTATGGGTGACGCCAGCAGCCTAAGGCAGTTCTGACAGCTCTGTTCAGTAAAGTCGTAGCTGCTCTGTAAATGCTTCATACTGTAGTGTGTTCATGTAGATAGTCGAGGTTCGCCCCGTCCCCGTCCGTGTGTGTGTGTCTCTGTGTGTGTGTGTGTTTCCAGCTGCCTCTGCGACTGATTATGCTTTTAGACGCCCGCAACACATGCCTTGGCTATTGCCAACTATTGTCTTGGTGACGCCAGCAGCCTACAAGTATGCCTGTGACAGCGCTGTTTAGTAAACTCGGTAGCTGCTCTGTAAATGCTTCATACTGTAGTGTGTTCATGTAGATAGGCGAGGTTCGCCCCCGCCCCTTCCGTGTGTGTGTGTGTGTGTGTCTGTTTCCAGCTGCCTCCGCGACTGATTATGGTTTTCGACGCCCCGCCACACTTGCCTCGCCTATTGCCAACTATTGTCTTGCGGGTGACGCCAGCAGCCTACAAGTATGCCTGTGACAGCCTGTTTAGTAAACTCGGTAGCTGCTCTGTAAATGCTTCATACAGTAGTGTGTTCATGTAGATAGGCGAGGTTCGCCCCCGCCCCTTCCGTGTGTGTGTCTCTGTGTGTGTGTTTCCAGCTGCCTCTGCGACTGATTATGCTTTTAGACGCCCGCAACACATGCCTTGGCTATTGCCAACTATTGTCTTGGTGACGCCAGCAGCCTACAAGTATGCCTGTGACAGCCTGTTTAGTAAACTCGGTAGCTCTGTAAATGCTTCATACTGTAGTGTGTTCATGTAGATAGGCGAGGTTCGCCCCCGCCCCTTCCGTGTGTGTGTGTGTGTGTGTTTCCAGCTGCCTCTGCGACTGATTATGCTTTTAGACGCCCGCAACACATGCCTTGGCTATTGCCAACTATTGTCTTGGGTGACGCCAGCAGCCTACAAGTATGCCTCTGACAGCGCACGCCAGTTAACTCGGTAGCTCTGTGAATGCTTCATACTGTACTGAGTTCATGTAAATAGGCGTAGGTTCATCTCCGCCCCTTCCGTGTGTGTGTGTTTCTGTTGCTTTTAAATACAACTGAATAAGCAATTAGTGTTCACAATCAACAGTGTGATATTTAAAATCATGTTAAGACTCACATTGTTGATTGTGAACATTCTTAGACATAGCTTTTTTCCTGCACACGTGGAAACAACGAAAACGCTGCATGTTTTAATGAACTGTTTAAATGTTACGAAGACTTGTGTTGTGTCGAACTACGGGACTATTCTTGCTGCAGGTTGCTGGTTTGTTTGTGTTTCATAGTACAATATCATGTAATACGTGTGTTCATAGTATGCTTTCTGTGATGTTGACATGTGTGTGTTTCGTTAGCAGTACGCCTCTGCTTTCTATGCTGTGGCTACATCTCCATTGCTCGCATAGAAAGTGACAAATGGAAGTGTAAGGGTGGACATTTAAAGCCTGGATACTTCCATGTTATGTGTAAGTCTCACGGGGCCAACGGGTGATAGCGCATACATGTCTATGAAGTACCTTTGGATACCATATGCACCTGTCGGGACGAAATGTTTATGTTGACTGTTCCATCTACCTATGTGTGACATGGTTTGTGGCCAAAGGGTGCCAGCAAGCCTCTCCTGTTCATTGGGTGTTTGCCATGGTGTATTGACATCAATCCTATTAATTCACCGAAGGATGTCTTTCTTTGGTGTCAACGCCATAGTTTGACCATCCTATGTCATTCCCAGCAGACGGGAGATTGTGCCATTGGTATGTTTACACAGGTGACCCATCTGTTCCACTGTATGGAAGCCTGTGATCCCCATAGATGTGCTGGCACATCGAGTGTTGTGTAGGGCGGTATCTGCCCAGCGGTCTTGCTTTGAATGGGGAGTGTCTACTGTAGACCCTATCTGTATTCCCTGGGTTATGCCTTGCAACAGCTGTGGATTCCCCCAGGTTTGCAGCTATGGGTGCCATCTTGGCCGTACGTTTGTCCATCCATGGGAACTGCCTACTGGACACTAGTATCGGGCTGTCAACATTTCACAGCTGCATTCTCCATTTCCGGTGGATGATCGGTATTAGTATTGCGGAGTAACGCATATGCCATGGCCACGTCCCGCACACGGGGCGGGACAACGAATCATCTGCCAATCCACACCGACACCCATTTTTGCATACCCACGATCCCATGTCTGCAACCCTCGACAGTACCCCTTGCACACCCTTCATGTGTGGAAATGGGATGTGAACGTACGTCTATGGACGCAGCAGCCTGGGGAGTCCTATTCATATGTCCTGCATTTCATGGACGGCTGTCATCACCCTTGAAGACGCTTGTGGTGCATATATCTACCTGTGCCGTAGTCACGGCTGTCACCTCTTCCGGTTCACACTATGTTGCCCACACTTACTTAAGGAGTAATTTTTGGGTCCTGCAATGGACACCGATGTGCATATGTAAAGTTTAGAACATGTTGGACTGTGTCCATTCGGCCAGTGGGTTTGACTGCCGCCGTATGTTCCCCATTCCCGGATGTCTGTCCGCCTACCCATATTATCTAACCCGTGTCCTTCCACAATTTACCCATAGGGTGTTACTGTAGTCCTGCAGGTTGGCAACTGCTTTAGATAATCCTCACAGGTACCATTGTGAACTATCCGCCACTGTATTGTCAGTATAACACAGCCGGTACATGTAGAACCTATTTATTCATGACAGTATGTTGTTTATGTGTGTGAACGCCATATTTTAACGATAGTATGACCTTCCTAGTTGACGTTGTTGGTGTGCCATTAATATGTGTTCCACAGGTCGCAGGTATGTTCCGCAGAGTGGAAGCGGTGATCCCCACATACTTGATAGCACCTGGCTGCTGTGTACGCTGGGATTCGACGCAGGATGGATGTCTATGCGGTGTACCTACTGTTGTTTCCATCTGTATCTCCTGTGTCATCCCCTACTACGGCTGTCTGATTCCACCAGGTTTGCTATTATGGGTGCCATCTTGTCCGTGACGCTTGTCCATCCTTGGGAAATGCCTACTGGACACTGATGTAGGGCTGAACACATTTCACACATGCCTTTAGCATTACCCTATGGATGCTTTGCATCCTTACTGGGGACTAAGGCACGCCCTGTACCCGCAGCCCCACGGGGCGGGACAGCGGATTATCTGCCAAACAACACCGAGCCCCATTTTCCATACCCAGGATACCATGGCTGCAACCCCCCACCGTACGCATGACACATCCTTCATGTGTGCGGAACTGGGATATGGACGCATGTATGGACACGGCAGTCTGGGGACCTCTGTTCATATGTCCTGCATGTCATGGGCAGGTATCATCAACCTTAAACACGCTGGTGGTGCATATGTCTAGCTGTGCCGTAGTCACGGTTAGTACTCTGATTGGCTGATCCCGTGGATAACGGAGCAAACGAATTTTTGGAGTCCTACAATGGACACCGATGTGCATTTGTAAAGTGTAGAACGTGTTGACTGTCACCATCTGGCCAGTGGTATTGACTGCCGCTGTATGTTCCCCAATCGTGGATGTCTGCTTGACTACCCATCGTTTGTATGACATGGCCTATCTATATCCACGCCAGTATGCGGAAATACAGCAAACCTTGCGCCCTGCCCATCTTCATAAACGACATTATGGAACATATATCGGCAAAACAGACACTGTCAAATACGATAGACTCCACAGTGAAAGGATACTGAGCTCTTTCACCTACTAACATGGGGCATCGTCGGAGTACGGAATGCATGACATAGCGCACCCTTACACACTTCCTCCAGACTCGGTTTAAAGCTAAATAATCAATAAACCTGCTCATAGTTAGGTGGACAGTGCTCCAAGTCTTGATTATAACGTGACATATACATATCAGTGTTGCATGCCTTACTTCATGGAAACAATAATACGGCAACAATGTGTTAATATATATACAATATTGGTAAATACAATCAGTATCCCGACACATAGTTGATAATTGTTGTGAGTGCACCTTAGAATGTAGTGTGTTGATCAGGTTATTGTATATCAATGTGTATAATAGTAGCATTACGATAACAAAGCATGGAATCAATAAGTACTATTTAAGCATATATTTGACAATTATGAATGTAAATGTGTGGAGGAGACATCCGTAACCTTCCCTGGTTCCACTGGATCACACACGCACAAGCACACACGCATGTCCGGATTGTGGGTTACGCGAGCGCATGCATATCCGTAGTCCGCTTATATATGTTTACAGTGTCTGTGTGGTTACGTTTTATGCTACTTGTGACTATTCCGCAACATATGTCTGATCCGTTGACGGACGGTGCAGAAAGCACTTACAGCTTTATATATGTAACAGTCTTTGCAGCATGGACGCTTTACGCATTAATGCGCACATCTATATGTTCTATAGTCGTAATTCACGGACTGCACGCTTTGTTACTGTGACCAGTACACGTAGCTGTTCGTCATTAATATGCATACCCATGGTACCTATGTACATTTACATATCGCACACGCACGCCACAGGCATCCATTCTCCTGCTGGGAAAGGTGCGGTACTGCATGTTGAACATTCCTAATTCCTCGCCATGGCCCAGGATGCATGTGTCGTCACCGCAGGGCTCTTCCGCTGACAGCTGCTTATATCCCATACCCCTACAGGCCTTCGATTGTCAGGTGTTGCTGTGGTGCTTTGGGTTTGGTCTTGTCCCACTGTAATGGGACTGCCCTGACCACAATGTTAGATGAGTCACATGCGCTTTTGTCGTGTCCATGGTACCATGTCACGCCAATTATTCAGAACTGCCGACCGGTGTACCCGTTGTAGATCTCGTTATACTAATTGCGCACGGGCTGATCGAACTGACCAATTTGCATTACTAACCCTCGGTATGTATGGCCTGTGTCGCAATATTACAAGGGTTTAACATTGCACACTTTCACTGAGCCACAGACATGTCCGCTGTTTGTTTGGCCGGTTCCGGTGCTACACACATTTAACATGGCAACAGGTTGAACAGCTCAGCCACGAGGACATCGGTCGTCCGCTGTCATTATTGAATGTCATGTGGAGTTTGTTTCACAAAGCAGACAATGTCGCATTGTTAACGGACATCTGCGCAGACGCCGCACCGCCGCTGGTGACGATGTCTGCCTTTGGGTAACAGGCATTATGCCATTATGTCTGGGGATGGGGATATTCTGACATAGATGATATGCCATACTATTATGGGATATATGGTTTGACATAGATGTACCATACTAGCAATGACCCTAGCAATGACCCGCTGCCTGGGTGTGGGTACTGCTGTATGACCCTAGCAATGACCGCCTGTGGGTACTGCTGTACCCACGGAAGAGTGGCCTTAGGTTAAGTGGTGACCTAGGCAGAAGTTGCCACCGATACATCACCGCCACCTCCTGGTCTACCTACACCAAATAGAGTCTGGAAAGGTGCCCGAGAGAGCAACACCCTAGACGGCTACCTACTTGGCCTATGCCTAAGGCCGCTATGTGTGTGGTCCCTGGGCATCGGACTCGAACGTACACGCCTGCCGTGGGTATGTCCAGCATTACCCACATCCAGCCCCAAGGCAGTCAACACAGCATCCATGGGTCCACATGGTGTCCCAGCTGTGTACTCCAGCAACTCTATGGGGAATTTAACCCACACTTAGGACAGCTGTTTAATCTAGCCTCACCTCAGGATACGCTGAGTAGTAGCACAGGGCACTGTAGTCACACTCCACATAGATGGTGCCTCCACTGACCCTGGTTATTACCATACCATTAGTTTGACAAGCCTTATCTGCAAAGCCATGGAGATGGATCATAATGTGACACATAGATAAAGACATAGGGACCCGATACTTTGGATACAACCCAGTTTAGCTTGGTCAGAGTCAGATCATGCCTTTACACGTGTTTCACTTTGTAGAATCAGTCACCAAGGCCATTGCTGAGGGTAAAGCAGTCCATACAGCCTACCTCAACCCGCAGAGGCCTTACACAATACGGTATAATTGATAAACCCGTCATCTTGAATGTAAATCCATACATCGCCATATGGGTTGCAAACGGCTAAGTCACAGAACACACATGGCCATAGTTGCTGGCCATGTCATACTCACAGCCAGTCACAGGTGGTGTCCCATGGGCTCAGTCCTGGGTCCACTATTTCCAGCATCTACGCTTCCAATGTACACGCATACACAGGGGGTTATGGTGACAATGTTTGCAGATGACTGCAAACCGGTGCCAAACTCAGACACACATCTGACACAGCTATCCTTCAGGCGTGCCTCACAGCTGTGGATAAGTGGTACCAGAGCCATGTCCTACAGCTAAATGCCAGGAAATGCATAGGCATACCCTTCGAAGAAGAAGGTTACCCCGAGCTACCATATAGGTGGCAATCCACTGAGCACAGAGGGGTTACCAGTGATCTGGGGACACGTGTTGTTGTTAACCGCTGTTAGACACACATGTTGCTAACATAGTTAGGTAGACCTTCCACATTGCCCACATCATCATGAAGGATTCACATCTAGATCAGGGAGGTCATTGTCCCTTGTACTCATCACCAATAGACCTATGATTGGGTACAATGCCCGCTCAGAATGTATCTGACCCAACACCTGCAGCAGCTGGAAAGGCACCAACAGTTCTTCGACAAACAGATGCAGGGTCTCAGGTATATGTGTTATACTGACCGACTGAAAGAATTCCAGCTGTATACAGTTGCATACCACTTGCCCAGAGGTGACCCGGGCCTGGCATACAAGGCTATGTCGAACCCAGATCTGATGTCTATGCTTCACGAAATAAGTTAGATCCTCAGAACCACAAGGGCAGCTGACGACACCTTGACACTGTCATTAATCTAATGTGTTGTTGGGACGGATTCATCACCCAGACACTCACTATGCTGTGGAACAACATCCCAGTACATGTGAGGGCAAGCACCTCGCTGGCCTTGTGTTAGTATTTACATGGATGTCTGAATTGATTTATTTAAGTAACCTTCTAAATGAATATTTACATTAGCACATTGTGAATCTTTACATGTTGGTCTATTTTACAGTAGTCATAATCATACGGTTTATGTGTATATATTATGGTTCATTTATATTACTAGGTGTCTGCAGTTCTGTTAATATATTGGCACAATCCATAGGACATATATATGTATCTTACAGTCAGACATTTGGAAAACATTTTATGTTGGTTCATGTTTCATATATGTACATATATTTCTATTTTCCGATGAAGACTGTACCTTCAAGCAATGTCTGATGTCCTCACTGTGTGGGATCTGTAACCCAAGTAAGGTTTGTTCGCTTGTCTGCCTTTAAGGCATGTAATTAGTACCTAGCACATCTAATGTACTGACCAATTAATGCTTGTAAATGTAGTAGGTTGGACTGCATTGTATGTAGTCTGAATAAGTCTGCTTATGAAGCAGACGAAGTGGGCTCCAATAGACTATGGTGACTGCCTTTAATTCTGGTGTGCTCTGGTTGGTCACTGACGGTCCCTACAGTACCTCGTCTTTGCTTTGGACTTCATCGGCTGGTTGTCTGTGTTTGTTGTATGGGGAATGTCAACTGTAGTCCCTATGTGTATGACTTGTGTATTGCCTTACTACGGCAGTGTAATTCCACCGGGTTTGCAGTTATGGGTGCCATCTTAGTCATACGCTTGTCCATCCATGTGAATTGCCTACTGACACTGGTATAGGGCTGTACACATTTCACACCTGCATTTTGCATTCTCCGAGTATGGTTTGCATTATTAGCGGAGAGTGACGATGTTATGCACACATCCTCCCACGGGCGGACAAAGGATTGCCTGCAAACAACACCGAGGCCAGATTCTACATACCCAGACTCCCTTGACTGCAACAGTGGACAGTACCCATTACACATCCTTCATGTGTGGGACTGTGATGTGGACAGCTGAATGGACCCGACCCTGGGTATTTCTGTGCATGTGTGCTGCATTTCATGGACAGCTATCATCAACATTGAACACGCTATGCATATGTGTACCTGTGACGTGGTGACAATGAGATCATGTGAGTAATGCAGGAAGCTAGCAGGCATTCTCTGAACAGAATTTTGGGTCCTACAATGGACACCATGTGCATATGTCAAGTTACATGTTGGTGGACTGTGTCCACCTGCCCAGTGCTCTTCACTGCTGGAGTATGTCCCACAAGAGCGGATGTCTGTTTGACTACCCATTCCACATGGTGCTACATAACCAGGTGATTTACTACTGTGAACAAATGACATACATCCAAAGATGCTGGTTAGCAACTTCTTCATATAAACCTCAGACATCCCAATGGGACATATCCGCCACTGTATTTCCAATATAACACCACCGAACATGTTGATTACCTATGCATTCATTTAACCATGTTGTCTTCATAGGTGGGAATGCCATAGTTTACATATCCTACTTGACGTGTGTGTGTGCCATTAGTATGTGTTCCACAGGTCGCATATCTTTTCTGTTGAACGTTACCGGTTGCTCCTCAGTCTTCTGCTGGCAGATAGCGTGTTGTGTACGCCTGTGTTGCCACGACGGTCCGCTTTGTATGTGGAATGTCAACTGTAGTCCCTATGTGTATTTCCTGTGTTATGCCTTACCGCTATGTCATTTACCCGGTTTGCAGTTGTGGGTGCCATCCTGGCCATACGGGTGTCCATACATGACAATTGCCTACTGGACACCAGTATGGGGCAGTACACATTCCACACCTACATTTAGGATTGTCCGGAGTATGGTTTGCATTATTAGAGGAGAGTAAGGCAGGTGCTACACATCCCTCCCACGGGCGGAGAAAGGATTGCCTGAAAACAACACCGAGCACAGAGTCTACATACCCAGAATCCCTTGACTGCAACAATTGACAGTACCCATTACACATCCTTCATGTGCGGACTGTGATGTGGACGCAGTTCTATGGACCCGTACCCTGGGTATTTCTGTGCATCTGTGCTGCATTACATGGACAGCTATCAGCAACATTAAACACGCTATGTGCATATGTGTACCTGTGACGACAATGAGTTCAGTTAGTTGATTAAATAAGGCGGCATTCTGTCTTTAGACAAATTTTGGGTCCTACAATGGACACCACTGTGCATATGTAAAGTGTAGAGCTTGTCGGACTGTGTCCTTGTGAGCACTGGGTTTCACTGATACTGTGTGTTCAGGAATCGCGGATGTCTGTTTGACTACCCATTCCACATGGTGCTACATAACCAGGTGATTTAGTACTGTGGACAAATGACATACATCCAAAGATGCTGGTTAGCAACTGCTTCATATAAACCGCAGACATCCCAATGGGACATATCCGTCACTGTATTTCCAATATAACACCACCGAACATGTTGATTACCTATGTATTCATTTAACCATGTTGTCTTCATAGGTGGGAATGCCATAGTTTACATATCCTACTTGATGTGTGTGTGCCATTAGTATGTGTTCCACAGGTCGCACATCTGTTCCGCTGTACGGTTGCCGGTGCTCCTCAGTCTGTTGCTGCCAGATTGCGTGCCGCGTACGCCGGTGTTGGCACGACGGCCACGCTTTGTATGTGGAATGTCAACTGTAGTCCCTATGTGTATTTCCTGTGTTATGGCTTACCGCTGCTATGTCATTTACCCGGTTTGCAGTTGTGGGTGCCATCCTGGCCATACGGGTGTCCATCCATGACAATTGCCTACTGGACACTAGTATAGGGCTGTACACATTCCACACCTACATTTAGCATTCTCCGGAGTATGGTTTGCATTATTAGCGGAGAGTAAGGCAGGTGCTACGACACATCCTCCCACGGGCGGAGAAAGGATTGCCTG
Source organism: Protopterus annectens (assembly GCF_019279795.1). NCBI lineage: Eukaryota > Metazoa > Chordata > Ceratodontiformes > Protopteridae > Protopterus > Protopterus annectens. Next base: position 1,640,078,300 of record NC_056725.1, on the reverse strand, counting down.
CGAAACAACACCGAGCACAGAGTCTACATACCCAGAATCCCTTGACTGCAACAATTGACAGTACCCATTACACATCCGTCATGTGCGGGACTGTGATGTGGACGCAGTTCTATGGACCCGTACCCTGGGTATTTCTGTGCATCTGTGCTGCATTACATGGACAGCTATCAGCAACATTAAACACGCTATGTGCATATGTGTACCTGTGACGACAATGAGTTCAGTTAGTGATTGAAAGAAGGCGGCATTCCTGTCTTTAGACAAATTTTTGGGTCCTACAATGGACACCACTGTGCATATGTAAAGTGTAGAGCTTGTCGGACTGTGTCCTTGTGAGCAGTGGGTTTCACTGATACTGTGTGTTCAGCAATCGCGGATGTCTGTTGGACTACCAATTCCACATGGTGCTACATAACCAGGTGATTTAGTACTGTGGACAAATGACATACATCCAAAGATGCTGGTTAGCAACTGCTTCATATAAACCGCAGACATCCCAATGGGACATATCCGTCACTGTATTTCCAATATAACACCACCGAACATGTTGATTACCTATGTATTCATTTAACCATGTTGTCTTCATAGGTGGGAATGCCATAGTTTACATATCCTACTTGACGCTGTGTGTGTGCCATTAGTATGTGTTCCACAGGTCGCACATCTGTTCCGCTGTATGGTAGCGGTGCTCCTCAGTCTGTTGCTGGCAGATTGAGTGCTGTGTACGCCGGTGTTGGCACGCGGTCCGCTTTGTATGTGGAATGTCAACTGTAGTCCCTATGTGTATTTCCTGTGTTATCCCTTACCGCCGCTGTGTAATTTACCCGGTTTGCAGTTGTGGGTGCCATCCTGGCATACGGATGTCCATCCATGACAATTGCCTACTGGACACTAGTATAGGGCAGTACACATTTCACACCTGGATTTAGCATTCTCCAGAGGATGGTTGGCATTATTAGCGGAGAGTAAGGCAGGTGCTACACACATCCCTCCCACGGGCGGACAAAGGATTGCTGAAACAACACCGAGCACAGAGTCTACATACCCAGAATCGCTTGACTGCAACAATCGACAGTACCCATTACACACCCTTCATCGGTGGCGGGCTGTGATGTGGACCCAGTTCTATGGACCCGTACCCTGGGTATTTCTGTGCATCTGTGCTGCATTACATGGACAGCTATCAGCAACATTAAACACGCTTGCGGTGCATATGTGTACCTGTGACGACAATGAGTTCAGGTACGATTGAAAAGAGACAATCTGGTAACATAATCTGGTGTTTCCACAATTTTGGGTCCTACAATGGACACCACTGTGCATATGTAAAGTGTAGAGCTTGTCGGACTGTGTCCTTGTGAGCAGTGGGTTTCACTGATGCTGTGTGTTCAGCAATCGCGTATGTGTGCTTGACTACCCATACTGTGTTGTGCTACAGGAACCATGTCTTCCGACACCAGAAACCAATGCTATACATCCAATGTTGCAGGTTAACAACCACTTTCATACCATACCCAGAGGTCACGATTGGGAGGTATTGCCACTTTATTATCGGAACAACACCCCCAGACTGTGTACATCATGGGAACTTTAGGCCAGTCTTACCGCCATTTCCAATTGTAATTAGCAGACACATGTCAATACATGTATGATAACACATATTGTCATGCAGAAGTTGATCTATGTTATTTGGACATTGGCTTCTGCTTTGGCATCCGCTGCTGTGAGTGTTCCCAGTCACCATACACACTGCTCGCTCAGAGGCAGACTACCCAATACTGCACACTGTGGTCTCCTTTAAGGACCCTGAGCCAGTGGTCGAATGCAGCCACTGCATCAATCACATTTGCCATCTACCAGTACCTACAGGACTGCATGAGCCAGTCATTCACTTACCCAACTGTGGTTCACTGTACCAATGCCAAGCATCCAGTGTGGTGTACCCCAGCCATACACAAAATGTACAACACGAGGAGGTGGCTACTACAAGGTGGAGCAGACACCTTGTGAGGTATGACACCCTTGGTCATCATATGTGTAGAGTTACACACTGTCATGAAATAGTCCAGGGCACATTCCACAGATATACCTACATGGACCTGGCTAACAATCATACCACCTTCAGTTGCTATGCTGGACACCTGGGAGCTCAGTCCCACATATGCTCTGACTGGGTTCACATAGAGGTGGGGTTTACTCAACATACACACATTGCCAACATACAGGCTGACAAGTCCAGTGAGGACATCTCCACACCCTCCCCCACACATGAGGAGATGTGTGTACCAGTGGTTTGTGGTCACCAAATGTTCTGTGACACACAGGTGGGACATGCTCTCTCCAGGGTAGTGGACATAGCATCCATGAGACCAGCTGGTGACCCCGCTGTGTACTCCACTATCTCATTTATGAATTGGACCCACAGTTAGGACAGCTATTTCTTTGTAGCCTCACCTCAGGTAGGGTACCCAGGTTGTGTCACATGGCAACTGTAGTCCCACGACACAAGGCCAATACCTCCACTGAGGCTGGTTATTACTGTCCCATTACCCTGAGGAGACCTATCTGCAAAGACATGGGGAGGGATCATACTGTGGCTCGTACATGACTGCATAGGGGACATACTTACTTTGCCTCACACACGGTTTGTCTTGTTCAGGGGCGGTTCATGCCTTTAAAGCATGGTTGACATTTTCAGGACAGTCACTGCGGCCACTGATGGGGGTGTTGCGGTCCATACAGCCTACCTCGACCTGGCAAAGCCCTTCATCACATTACCCCCCTCAGGTATCGTTGATAAACCCATTGGCTGGGATGTGAACACGCACATCACAGAATGTGTTGTAAACTGTCTATGTGACACAACCCACACGGTCATAGTTGCTGGCAGCATATCAGACCTACTGCCTGTCAGAAGTGGTGTCCCATGGGGCCCTTCCATGTGTGCACTCCTGTCATACACCTACATCTTCACGGTACAGGCACACACAGGGGTGCTATGGGCAACAGTGTTTGTAGATGACTGCAAAACAGGTGCCATAGTGGGACAGACATCTGACACAGATATCCTTCGAAGGCCTCCCAGGTATGCATATCTGCTGTCAGGGACATGTCCCACAGCTAAATGCAACGTCATGCAACATCATACCTGTGGAGAAGTACTAGGTCACCCCTGTCCAGCATATAGGTGGCTGTCCACTCAGCACAGGGGTGATTACCAGGAATCAGGGGACAGTGTTGACGGTCACCATTCATTCCACACACACGCTTATCGTGGTTGTGTGGGTCTTCTACATTGCCCACCTGTTGGTGCAGGGATTCACATCTACATCAGGCTAGGTCATTGTCTCCTTGTACCCATTACGTGTTACACCTATGATCTACTACATTGCCCCATTCAGACTGTATCTGACCATACACCTACAGCAGCTGGGAAGCCCACATAGGTTGATTGTTGTACAGATGCAGGATGACACCATTTTGTGTAATGCTGCCCCACATGTAGGACCCCTGCCACATCATGCCACATACCTGCTGTTTGGTGTTGACCTGTGCCTGACATACAAGGCCATGTCAACCCATATGTCATGTGTATGCTTCACCTACTGTATCCGCATCCCTCAGAATCACTAGGGCAGGTGACATTTACCTTGTCACGGTCATTCATGGGATGTGTTTGGGTGACACATATATCACCCAGACAATCATTATGCTGTGGATCTACATCACAGTACATGTGAGACAGACATCCTTCCTAGCCTTGTTCGCAGCTATGTTGTCCATTGGATGGAGAATTGCAGGTATAGGCCAGGGATTACATCATTATCACTGCTTGACGGAGATACAGCAATATCATGGGTATTTCATCTGAAGCACAGAAGGTTGGCAAAGTCATCCTAACTATGGTGTAGTATTATGGCTGGGCCTGGGACGATGGCCTACCCTGTACCTATGGACGGTGAACCTATATTCATCGCTTGTCACATGTACAATTGTTCATCCACTCATAGTTCGCCACTGTATATTTCGTGGCAGCCAATGATTGTCCTCTGTATTACATGGTATGCTGTGTACGCTGCAATATACGTCATTGTTGATGACAGTGTATCTGTGTCCCCAACACTGTGGATACTGAGGACTACCATTAACATCCTTCACAGCATTGGCATTACGCATATGTCCATTTCTATTCTTCTTTGGCCTATGGGGTGTTAAGAGGCAAACATTACTCAAGTCCCTGTTTGTGCATGCTTCATGTTGGTGTTTGACCAGGCCTCGCTGCAGTCATGTGTTGGACAGTAGTGTGTCCTGTGTGTTTGCCATGTGTTTTATTGCCAGTACATCTGTGGGAGGTGTAGTTGGCACATGTTCCCTTCTTTTGCAGGACACCCATCCTGGTGTTTGTGTCATGCATCTGCACTTGGGCACGCGCCATATGTCCTGTACTATTCCCACAGTCGCAGTGGTATATGCCTTCATGCAACTACTACTTTCTTTACTGCGTGTTACTGGCTGTGTGTATGTGGTACACATGGACATTGTGATGTTTTTGTTGTCTGACCTATTCCAATGCTATTAGACCAAAACATCTGTCAATTAAGTCTTTTAAATCAAACTGCCAACACTCATTACGTGATTTTCTTCAACATGACACTCATTAACACAGGAAGCTGGGATTAATAACATTTTATTACTGTGCAGCAGGAGGGGCAAAGGAGTATGCAGGGAAAGTTTAGAGATCTGTTCAACTCTGTACATGTTACATCTGTAAGGCATTCTGTATACTATCATCTTTGCACATTAATGATATTGTCAATTACAAGGCACATTACATTGCTAAGTACAAGAACATTGCCTTTTCCTACAACAGTTGCTCGTGCTTATTTTGTGTTTTCCATGAGGATAGCCCATAGGTACACATATTCAGTTAGGCCTTGCTTTGGTAAGTTCTGCTCTGACATACGGTTCCAACACTGTTCATATTCAGTCTCACTCCGTGTCCTACTAGGTTCCTGTGTCTCTCTGCTTCCAAGCAGCTGTACTCTGTGTTACAGCTCACGAAGCCCTATCCTCTCCTCAGTAGAAGGATGACAGATATGCACTGTACATACATGTATTGTTCTGTAACCGAGCAGATGACCTAATGCTGACTGTCATACACCTGCTGCACTGGTTGCCGCTAGAGGTTGAGGTTCAATCACCACTGCAGCTACACTACAAGCAATTACATGCGTGAGCTGTGCTGCTATATTGTCAGGTAGAATATTATGCATTATACACTATTAGCTTCTAAAGTTGCACGCCATATTATGTTTAAATATGTATGCTGCTAACATTCTCCCTCCTTTGATTGCTTCTACTCTATCCAGAGACATCTACAACATTATTTCATTCCCTAGCCTCTTCCTCTGTGGAACGATTAACTAGGCAAGTAATTTGATGTACATTGCAAGTAGGATTGCATTTTCTATTGACAAATACCACTACAGGTCTTGATGCCTAGTCTCGCGTACAGGTATGTTGCCAGAGTCCCTGACTAATACTTACATGCACAGTATCCCGCACTAGACACATGCTCCCAATATGAGCAGAACAACACAAATGGCAATCATGATATTCAGTATGACTGACCCCATCCACCCAATGGTTTGTGGAAATGGTTCTCGAGTGCGTTCGGGCCTGGTTCCGCCATGGATGACACCTGCTATATTACCTGTAGGTGGGGTTGCTTTTGGTCTCTTCATGTGGTAGTTGGACACAGCGATCTTCTTCAGTAAGCCAAGACGCATTCTCAGCCACGGTGCAGTCGTGCACTATTACATTTTGTGACACAACAGTTCTCATTGCATCCAGTTCATCAGTCACATGTTCAGGAGCGGGAAGTCACATTCATCCTTCCTCCGACAGTTTTTGATAACTTCCTCTGTTCCCTGATTGATTTCACTACTCCAGAAGCTGGGGGTGTTCCAGCCCAGGTTGTGACGCTGTCACTGAAGTCCATATGAATCGGTATTCCTTTATCTCTTGCAGAAGACTGACATGTCAGAACAGCTTCCATTTCACCCACTGGATTAGTAGGTTTCTCGACTGTGTTCCCAGTTCTTCGAGCTATATGTGTTATAGTTCGTTTCGCACCCACAGGCAATTGTACAGTATGTCATGTGACTGGAGCCAGATAACCCAAATAACAACTGCCGGACCAATTCCCAGGTAACCATTGATATGCTTATTTCCCACAAACAACATAACAATATTCTACTTTATTACTGATGCGGGTTACCTCTGCATGTAACAAATTCCTGTCTCTAACAGAGGACTGTTTATACAATTCAGGATGTTTCTGCACATCCTTCAACATTGTTCTCATGATGTTTCAATACAAATTAGGAATGGTGCTACAAGTAGTACTGTGATCTTTGGCTGTTATATGACATTCGTAAGACACAGTTATGTTACAAATACTCCCACCAACTGAAACTGTATCATGTTTATGATAACATACAATTCCTTTTTGTGTAACAGGTAAGTACATTGCCACGTTGTCCTGTGATCTCACAGAACCTGTATCAAAGTGTAGATATTCACAAGTCTCAATCTATCCCCAAGGGGACAACATGCATCGGAAGTCCTCCATATGATGTAGGTATGGCAGTACAAACACAGCAATTTAAAGTGTTCCTAGTCTCTATATGCACACGCATCATGCCTAGGTATCTGTTGAAGTGTGGAAGACACTCTGTGGCCAGTTCATCACGTATCAGTATTTGTATCCGTAGTTATATGCAGGTAAGGTCCCAGAAATTGTAACGTAAACACAAACATGGTTAATAGGTGTATAATCATTAGGACAGCAAACATAAATGTCTTTGGGGTTGCTTTGTATTGTTATACAGTTCCCGGGTGATTCGGCTCTTTGGTATATCAGCTACAAGATGTCAATCAGACTTGCTATCCTTTACCAGTTTGAGAAATGTGAGGTGGACCCAGGACGACCTCTCTGCAAACTTTACTGCGTAGGCGCCAACAGTACCCGTACAGACATTCGCACTGTCCACTTGGCAATAATGTTCTTTGGATAACAGTGACATACACACAGGATACTGGTGTCAGCTATGCTTCCGCCTTCGCTTGCTCTTATCTGTAACAGACTTTAACTGAAGAACAGTGTTACTAGTTAACAATCCTCTCATGTCACCTACTACTGAGTCATCGACCGCTCTGCAGGCATGACAGCTTTCCACTCTGGCACATGATATGCCATTCCACATACTACTCAAGTGGGTGCAGCACTTTAAATTTGGAACTGTGGTCATGCTCAGCATGGCAAGAGGTAGACAGCTAGGGTACCCCGACTGGTTGTCACCCACCAAACTACTCTACTTATTTCTCGATCCCATTCTACGGCGCAGCAGTCGTTGAGTGTGGGTTGTACATGCAATTGACATTCATGGTAATACGTAATCCCCAGGTAGCGTGATTGTCTGGTTAACTACATGTGTTCTATTGTCACTGTAGCTTCTTTACAGCATGCCAGATCTAGGGATACTTAATTTTACTGGCACCTTTGCCACTGCTGCTGCATCCGGATTACTGGTTGGGAATGCTTCTACCCATTTTGATTATATATATGTGTAATCGCTAAACAGTATTTGTTCCCTTCACATTTATGCAGATGTATGAACTCCATACAAATAGTAAGGAACGGTTATGGTGGTGTAGGTAAACTCACTCCCTTCGGTTTAAATACTCCCTGTGCATGATATCTACTGCAAACGTGACACGCTGCTCATGAGGTTTGTATGTGGTTCGTAATTCTGCATGTTAGGGTATTCTGTTAACCAAATGTACCATACCCCCTGTTGGGACATGTCTCTACCCATGGCTCCAAAAAGCCGCATATCTGTATATATTAGACGTCTATGTTGGCTATATCACTGTTGATATGTGCTGTCCGTGTTCAAGGATTGCTCCTCCATAACCACGCCGGCTTTTCTGCTTTCGTAGTTGCTGTTTGCATTGTTTGTACAGTTTCTACATCTAAACAGTCTGAGGTTTGTCATTCCTCATTCACACAGACACTTTCCAACTGTGTCGCTGCTTGTTTTGCAGGTGCATGAGCTCATGCCTCACCTTTCCTACTGTTATCCTGTTGCTTTCTATGCCCTGCACATTTACAATTACCTACTTCAGTGGGTAACTGCATGTAGTCTAATGCATTCAGGTCAATGCGCATGATTAATCGGTTTACCGGTGGATGTTATCATTCCCCTATTCTTCCACTGCTGCTCATAAACATGCACTGCACAGACAACAGAATGACTATCGGGACATATGTCCACACATCAGTTTTTCCGCTACAGTACAAGCACGTGTTAAAGCTATCTATTCTGCTGCTTGAGCAGACACGTTATGCTGCAGGGTTTGGCCGTCTACAATGTCATTATCAATAACTACTGCATAAACTACTTCATTCGTTCCTGTAGGACTCTGTCTACATGATCCGTACACATTAACTGTCACCTCTGCATCATCTAAGGGTATATCAGTGATATCATGTCTGTGTGTAGTTATTTAATCCATTTCGTATAGGCAACTGTGTGGTGTGCCATACACAGGTGTCGGACGGACGCTTGATAGGTTTCATGTTGTACAACGCTCAATCACCATATGAGGTTGACTCAGTGGTATGGTCAAACATGACAAATGTCTAGCACGGGTCAGGAATGCTATCTTCTCTTGCAGCAGATTGATCACAACTGCATGAGACATTCTCACAGTGAGAGGGTGGTCTAGTAACATTACGGCCGGGGCCTGTACTGCCATGGGTGCTACAACAACTGCCTGTACACAATGTGGCACTGACCATGCCACAGTGTCCAACTGCAATGAGTAGTCAGCTATTTAGCGTGCTTACTTCCCTGTTGTTGCATCAAGACTGACGCCATATATCTCCGCTTACAATCTACGGTCTGACAACATGTGTTATGATTATTCACGAGACCTACTACAGCTGTTGAGGCTATCAATCGTTCTAGTCTGCAGAACGCTGTTTCTGCTACTGTAATCCAGTGTACTATGTGTTGTGCTGCCATAGGTGTATTAAAGGTTAAGGCAAACAATACAGCGGATTCCACAGCATTGTTTGGTATCCAGATTTGACAAATGTTAGTCGGCCCAGACAGGACATCATTCCCTTCTTGTTAGTTGGCTTGGGTGCTTATTATATTGCTACCTTCCTATCGTCATGTGATGTTCTACCCTACTTGGATACCAGATATGCCAGGTAATTGACCTGTATTCTCTGTAGTTGCAATTTATGCTTGCTTACTTTATGTCCCTGTTCTGCTGATTATCTCAATAATGCTATTGTATCTTCCATACATTGCTGCTGGGTAGGGGCCGCAAGCAGAATATCATCCAAATAAAGTAGAACTTGACTGGCCCCGGGTGGAGTTGACACCGGAATGTAGCTAGCCATCCCCTGTGGGAATATCGTTGTACTTTCACAGTATCCCCGCGATAGCCGGGTATGGCTGTATCTGTCACCCTGACTGTACATGCAAAGCAATACGGACTATGTGGATGTATAGGTATTGCAAAGTAAGCATAGCTTATATGTACCACGGTAAGATACTTCTGTGGCATGTTCATAGCATTGAATATAGTGTGTGGGTCTGGCACCAACGCTACCCTAAGTATTCTTACATGATTTACAGCTTGTACATACTGTACCATCCGCCATTCCCCTTTTGGTTTACGATCAGGAGATACAGGGGTATTGCATGGTGAATAGCGATTACTTTGTGGATGGGGAAATCCCTCTAAGACTTTACAGATATCTTCTGGTGTCCACGGTCTATACGCCACGGGGTTGGGTCCTGGCCTTCCTGTCCTGCATCACATTCACATGCAGCCATTTACATATCTGTACCTGCGGTGGGTTGGTGACATGTGGGGTAATGCGATTTGCCAGCTGGCATTGCCTAACACAAACATCTTACCACATTTCAGGTATGCACATTGTGTGTGGTTGTATAGCTGCACACGGATGCTAGCAGGTTTGGGTGCAGAGGTATACATGGGTGGGACTGACATGTACAATGAGGCTATTGTGTAGTACATCCGAATGCATGGGTTCTGCTTCTGGATATTACACTTCAACATACGCCATCCAGTGTATGCAACAGAGACGTTGCTGGGTGTGGGATATGTTGCTATGCACATGTTTGCCTGTGTTTGAGGTATCTTGCTTCCTTACTGTTGTTATGTCAACACAGCTACCCGGCTATGTACTCACTACTGCTTGTGACCATTATGGTTGGTACCTTTTCCAATGCCCATAGTGGGGCATGTTATGTGGAAACTTCGGAATTTGCAGGACTACACATACCCACGGCTAGTGCAGTTGACAGAACTTCACTTGTTTGCCATACTATAAGCTTATTCTGTAAGCATTTGGGTTCCTTATTTATTTTCTTATGCCATGGCTGTGTTTCATATAGTAATGTATATGTTTTATGCTACTATTACATGTATATTGCGGGAATTTTCTTGGCAGTAGATCGGAGGTCATTTTCCATTTTTCTGATTGTTGCAGGGACACAACTGTCCAATCAGGGACTGTCCATGGCACATTGGGACAGCAGGTAACCCTGGTGACCATGCCCATGTCGCTACTGGGGTTTCCACCTTTTCCAGTTTCCGATCTGGGATATTTCCGGGACTCACATCTGACTTTACAGGCCGACACATACACACGGTCACTATATAGCATAGAACTTCACTTGTTTGCCTAAATATAAGCTTATTGTTGTGGCAATTTGCTTGCTTATTCTGTTTCTTGTGTCATTTAGGTATTTCTGTTACAGAAATAACCAATTCATGCTACCATTACATTAAATACGGGATATCATTGTGTCCTACAATCGTAGCACATCAGCCATTTCTAATACGTTTTTTCGGGACACAACTGGCCATAGAGAGACTGCCCCAACCAAAGTGGGACAGGTGGTGACCTTAGTCGCTGCTCCTATGTCGGTGCGGCGCGCTGACATGCGGCTGTACACCTTCTCTGAGTGTAAACACTGATGGTGCATTGCGGGACGAACGCGGTCTTATGCGTATCCTTTGCTCCTTGGATGGGTACACTTATGCCTTCGTGACTTGTATTTGCTTCTCCGTCAATTTGGGACGGGTACTATGTTGCATACTGTACGTGCGTTTCATTCTGCACGGGACCTGGCTGCTGCCATTACTATTGTGGGCGGACCGTGGCTGTCAGCACATTAGGTTGCTCACCTCATGCCGGCTTAGACATGCCTCCAGACGCATCCTACCTGGGCTCGCTCACGTACACTACGCACGTGTCTGTGATTCCGGTGCACTCTCATTAATATGTATATGGCGCTACTGCGCCGGCTATTCACTGCACCGCCGGCGCAAGCCTTATGCCGGCCTTGCGCCGAGCTTCATGAATCCCGGGGTATGTATATATATATATATATATATATATATATATATATATATATATATATATATATATATATATATTCATAGATTGCATGAAAAACTTACTACAGCCATCGTACTAGCAATGGATTTTCTATGAGACCCTGAGACCCAATAATTAATAAAATAGTGATTGTTATATAGTCTTGAAAAGACACAGTATGAATATAAACATGTTATCCAATGCCTAAACTGCAAATATTATGAATAATATTCTATTTTTTATTATTATTATTTATTATTATTATTATTAATAACTCCTTACTTATTCACTTTCCTGCTTTTTTACTTTTTTTACTTTTTTACTTACAACCTAGCCAATGCCTTTAACTTAAGTATACTATTATCAGTGCAGTAATCATTTAATCCTGACCATGCACATGAATGTAGTTGCAGTTGCCAAACCCATGTGCAAGAGTATATAGCAATCACTATTTTATTAATTATTAGGTCTCATAGAAAATGCATTGCTAGTATGATGGATGTAGTAAGTTTTTCATTTTATCTATGAATATTTGTGTATGTGTGTATGTATGTATATATATATATATATATATATATATATATATATATATATATATACATATTTATATATAAAAATGATTTGTCTGCAATATAATTATTCATGGAGCATGTTAGCTTAGATGATTGACTATTATATCAGTATTTTAGCAACAAGTTTGTATATGGGTCATATATTTTTTTTAAAAGCACTGAATATGTCACTTCCTGTTTGAAAAGGAAATGAAGCAATTTAAGTATATACGAAGGAAGGTTTTAGTTGTTGTTTGCTGTCTGATGAAGTTTGCTATTTGAGGCCAATGAAAAGCGCATAACAGTAAATAAGGAAGCCATTTTATATCCATCACAATTATTTATTTGGTTTAAGTTATATAGTTTGTGCACATTTTTTGATTTGTTTACATAGTTTTTTATATAGTGGCGTTCATGGAGCTAGACGACTGTTTTCAAAGTTTATTTCCAAAGAAGAGCAAGGACATTCGGTCCAAGACCTTATAGCCTTAATTCAAGGACTTACTCAAAGAGTTGAAGGTTTTGCTTCTATTGTGAATGATTTAAGAAGTGGACAGAGTTCAGCTTTGAAAGAATGGAACACTGCAGCTTTTCAGGGTCGTCAACAGCCGCATGTTTCAAAAGGTCAGGATGGACAATTATAGCAACAAAAGGCAGTAGTTACCTTGCTGCAAGGGCAGCAACAAGTCGATAATTTGGCATGTGAAACTATGGGACATGATAGAAGCCAGCAGCGAATACTGCGCTCACTGGCCTCACAGATTATTCGGCCTAGACAGCGAACTGCAACCTCTTCAAATGCAGTAACTAGTGAGATGAGACAACAAGAAATGAATGGTCCTGCTTTTAATTCTACCATTGTAGCAGGTATGACTTCAAATATCCCTTATAATGTTGGGCAAATGCATAATATTCTTAGTACACAAAATGAGAATGTGACTGATGTAAGGCATAACTCTGTACATAATCACAGTGCTATTAATGCTTGGAAACCACCACCATTAAATGAATGGTTGATTAATTAAGAACAGGCAGCACACTATGTGTGCAATATAGTACAAGGTGGATGATAATGAGTATGAGAGATATAAATATGAACATCAGCGTATATACACAAGTATAGAAAAAATAACAATTGAATTAAAGCAAAGGAAATTGAAGAAGTTAGATCTTGATAAAAAGCAATATAATAGTGGTCAAGCTTATCCGAAACCGCCAAGGGTTGGCTATGCTACAGAAAGTGGTACAGACATTAATAATGAGAAACAGCTACGGAAAGTGGTACAGACATTAATAATGAGAAACAGCAAGCAGGACAATCAGTTCAAAGTAATACTCAATCACAACTTGATTTGCAAGAGGAGAATTTGATTGTTAATGACCAAAATTATCTTCTTTTATGAAGATCAGAAAGGATTTGTAACAGGAACAATAATAACAACTCTAATTGGTCTAACAACCAAAATTTTTACACTCCGTCCAGAAGGAATCAAAGAGGCAGGAGTGGTTACAAGACTCAAGCCAGGTTCAGAGGTTACAATCAGTAACCATGAATACCAAACATAATGAAAGCAATGTCACCATGGTGGATGCTTTTTTGGAGAATAATTATATGACTGATGTTTTTCATAATATTATTAGCAATAATGATTAATTTTTCATCATTGACAAAGCATATGATGGTATATACACTACTTGCTGTAATAATGATGGATTGAATATGCAGGTAGAAGGCAACAATATTTTTAATGAGAAGCCTAATATAGTATTTAATACGGCCCAAGACTTCAAGGTTTATAATTTTTCTGATACCAGTATTGGTGAGACTATGGTTAATTTGTTGAGCAAAGGTTTAACTTTTGTTCCAACACAAAAAACAAAGATGGCTGATGTCTTAATTGATTTAAAAATGTTTTTACGAAAATTGAATTTTAGAATACTGTTTGGTGATGATGGTAATAATTTCCAGCAAGATGTGCTAAGGATTAGTAGCACATTCACCCCCGCCCCCCCCACATCCAATTTTGGCGTTATATGAAAAAATATGTGAATTGGACATTAGGAATGTATGGACTAAATGGAATAGGCAGTATGAAAACAAAACTAATTTAACTAAGGGAGAAGAGCAGACACTGTCATTCCTAAAACAACAGAATATTGGAATAATGAAACCGGATAAGGGAGGGGGTTTAGTAGTGATGGATGTATTTCATTATAATCCAAGAATCAATGCCATATTTAATACTGATACTTATATAGAAGTAAGTAAAAATAAGCTAAATATAGCATATAGAAGAATCAATGTTATGCTCAATGATATGTTTTTGGAAGATAGGATAGACATTGACATATTCAACTATTTGAATATGATTTCCCTCACCATTCCTATTATTTTTGGAGCACTGAAAATACATAAGGACATTTATAATCCTCCCCTTCGTCCTGTTGTTGATGGACGTAACTCAGTCACTTATGCTTGCACTAAATTCTTGGATTATAAGCTAAATAATTTTTTGGAAAAACAAGCACAAATTTGTATGGACTCATGGAATTTTTTTGAGTTAATAAATAATACTGTATATTCAGATGAGACATTGTTTTTAACTGTGGACATAAAAGACCTTTTTTCTGTCATCCCCCATGAGGAGGGTATTCAGACTATAGAAGAATACTTTTACGAACAAAGTGTACCACATAATGAAGTTAATCTGTATATTGATTTTTTTGAAATTGTTTTGAAAAACAATTATATTAAATTTGGTGATGAATGCTACCTCCAAAAAGTAGGGGTTGCCATGGGTTCCCCATGCGGCACCATCTTTGCAAA